>NW_027637128.1:0-1000 GCF_951216825.1 Electrona antarctica | reverse complement strand
AAGTGCTTGACCTCTCTTGAAGTCTCTCTCTTGTAGCAATAACAGAAGACAGAGTAAATCAAATTAATTGGGACAGCCAACTAGTGCTTCACGATTCTTGCTCAAATTTAGAAAATGAGATCGCATAGGCGTCTAGAACCTAGATCTCGACCTTTTTTCCCTGATTAATTGTGCAGCACCACCATTTTGGCACCAGTGTGTAACCATTGGAGAGGCGATTTCACTCAGGAACAGAGTGCATTCTGGGATGGATTTGCCCCAAACACATGAAGGCGCTGCCCGTTGACTATCATTGCACGCGTTCACATATGAAACAGCAGCGTTCACGTATGAAACAGTGTTCACGTGTCATCGTGAACGTGCACAATAATAGTCAATGGACAAGCGCGTTCATGTGTTTGGCCCAGCGGCAGCGCTGCAATACCAAATACGGCCACTATGTCAATTTCTCCTCAGGGTTTCCTCCGGGTGCCGCCTCTATTCATATATACTCTAAGAGAGGTATACGTAGGGGAATGAGAAAACAGAAAAAGGGAGGAGGAAACAGAATACAGAACAGAATAAGGAGGAAAAAGAAACAAGGGGAGAGAAAAAAATATTGGAGAGAGTCCGAGGAAGAGAAAGAGAGGAGAGGAGAGGAAGAGCAGTGGTTTCAAGGCCCATTATTTGTTTCAGTATTTCAGCCACGGACCACCATTTGATGACATTTAGACTTGCTGACCCAAAACGAAAGAATTTTGTTATCGTCGGATAGGATTTGTGTCCACAATTCAGTTCTCTAATTGTGAGGGACTTCTCGTAATGCAGATGTTTAACAATGATTTAACTGTTGAGAGTGTCATTTTTCACTCTCAAAAGTTAAAGAACTAATAAGGGTCCATTTGGTTACAAACTCTCCATTCACTCTCATCCACTCATCCACTCTCATTTAGCTGGGGACCACCTGGAACCCCCTCAAGGAAGCGAAAGAGATGAGAGGAGAGGAAGAGGAAGAGGAAAG
>NW_027637129.1:0-134049 GCF_951216825.1 Electrona antarctica | reverse complement strand
AGTCATGTTATTGGTGGGGTTCTTGTTGGGGTTGTGATTCTGCAGGTTTTTAAAATAACATTCCTAGACGTTTGGTGTCGTCGGACATTGGTGCGCTACAATAGGTTATAAGGACGTATGAACACTTCATAACAGGTTTGTTTTCGTTTGTCTTCTATTTAACACCATCTCCTTATCTTTTAACCACTTTAACCATTATTTTTAAACTTTAGCTGTTGAAAAATAGCAGATCTACGAGCTCATAGCGCTACGAGCTTGTAGATCTGCTATTTTTCAACAGCTACTGTAGAAACAGAAAACTGTTAGGATAAGAGCATACTGTACATGTAAATTATTTTCACTTCTTACTCATTTAGAATAATTATGTTCTCTCTTCAGGTCACCCTGGGACCATCAGGACCAAATATACAGGTAAGATGTGACTGAACTCCTGTCCTTCCTTCATTAATGTATAGAATAACCAACACACTGAACTCCTGTCCTTACTTCATTAATGTAGAATAACCAACACACTGAACTCCTGTCCTTCCTTCATTAATGTAGAATAACCAACACACTGAACTCCTGTCCTTACTTCATTAATGTAGAATAACCAACACACTGAACTCCTGTCCTTACTTCATTAATGTAGAATAACCAACACACTGAACTCCTGTCCTTACTTCATTAATGTAGAATAACCAACACACTGAACTCCTGTCCTTACTTCATTAATGTAGAATAACCAACACACTGAACTCCTGTCCTTACTTCATTAATGTATAGAATAACCAACACACTGAACTCCTGTCCTTACTTCATTAATGTAGAATAACCAACACACTGAACTCCTGTCCTTACTTCATTAATGTAGAATAACCAACACACTGAACTCCTGTCCTTACTTCATTAATGTAGAATAACCAACACACTGAACTCCTGTCCTTACTTCATTAATGTATAGAATAACCAACACACTGAACTCCTGTCCTTACTTCATTAATGTATAGAATAACCAAACGCACTGCCTGATGTCCCTCAACAATAAACATATTGAACAATTTATTTTTTAATGACACTTCTTTCTCATTCATTTATTTTATTTCTTCTATTTTCAGGAGGCGATCTGTCGCAACCTGTCATGCCAATAGGCCATGTTGCAGGCTGGGTCTTGGCTGGGGGCTACACATGCAATAGAATGGTCTCTCGCGTGACTGCACTTCTCACCCTATCTCTAAGGGAGATGCCAGCCACGTCCTCATTTTGGGCCGCTTGTATCCGCAACCTTATTCTTTCATGTATTTCTCAGGTTTAGAACGTGAACGTGAATGTGTCTCCAAACAGCTACAGATGTATTCCTACCTCAGGTTTAGATCATGTGTCTCCAAACAGCTACAGATGTATTCCTACCTCAGGTTTAGAACATGTGTCTCCAAACAGCTACAGATGTATTCCTACCTCAGGTTTAGAACATGTGTCTCCAAACAGCTACAGATGTATTCCTACCTCAGGTTTAGAACATGTGTGTCTCCAAACGGCTACAGATGTATTCCTACCTCAGGTTTAGAACATGTGTGTCTCCAAACAGCTACAGATGTATTCCTACCTCAGGTTTAGAACATGTGTGTCTCCAAACAGCTACAGATGTATTCCTACCTCAGGTTTAGAACATGTGTGTCTCCAAACAGCTACAGATGTATTCCTACCTCAGGTTTAGAACATGTGTGTCTCCAAACAGCTACAGATGTATTCCTACCTCAGGTTTAGAACATGTGTCTCCAAACAGCTACAGATGTATTCCTACCTCAGGTTTAGAACATGTGTCTCCAAACAGCTACAGATGTATTCCTACCTCAGGTTTAGAACATGTGTCTCCAAACAGCTACAGATGTATTCCTACCTCAGGTTTAGAACATGTGTCTCCAAACAGCTACAGATGTATTCCTACCTCAGGTTTAGAACATGTGTCTCCAAACAGCTACAGATGTATTCCTACCTCAGGTTTAGAACATGTGTCTCCAAACAGCTACAGATGTATTCCTACCTCAGGTTTAGAACATGTGTCTCCAAACAGCTACAGATGTATTCCTACCTCAGGTTTAGAACATGTGTCTCCAAACAGCTACAGATGTATTCCTACCTCAGGTTTAGAACATGTGTCTCCAAACAGCTACAGATGTATTCCTACCTCAGGTTTAGAACATGTGTCTCCAAACAGCTACAGATGTATTCCTACCTCAGGTTTAGAACATGTGTCTCCAAACAGCTACAGATGTATTCCTACCTCAGGTTTAGAACATGTGTCTCCAAACAGCTACAGATGTATTCCTACCTCAGGTTTAGAACATGTGTGTCTCCAAACAGCTACAGATGTATTCCTACCTCAGGTTTAGAACATGTGTCTCCAAACAGCTACAGATGTATTCCTACCTCAGGTTTAGAACATGTGTCTCCAAACAGCTACAGATGTATTCCTACCACGTGGTGAATGTACTGTAGAATCCACTACTGATACCAGTTGGATGCTGGAACATTTTCTTTATGAAAACAAACTGCTTCCACACTGATGATGACTGCACTATGTCTCAACAACCAGCTACACACCGTACAGTCTTCCACACTGATGATGACTGCACTATGTCTCAACAACCAGCCACACACCGTACAGTCTTCCACACTGATGATGACTGCACTATGTCTCAACAACCAGCCACACACTGTAGGCCTACAGTCTTCCATACAACTAAACATACACTGTGGATCATGTTTTGGAGAAGAACACTGGAAAGAGGGAGAGGTTCTCAAAGAGCATGGTGGCTCTCTTGGTTAAGAAGCTGTCTATGTGAGCCACAGGTTGTGGGTTCAAGTCCAGCCCATGTCCTTCTGCTCAACACATGTTTTAAAGAGTGACGTCATCTCCTCATCTTCACTCTGTAACTTTAAACATAGATTGAGGGCCAGTCTCTCGAAGCAACTTTCTCCACTTGATTCTAACATAATGTAGCTTTATTGTGCATACTCAGACACAGACAGACATGCATGTTCACTTAGGCACACTCAGGTTTGCACGTGCGTGCAAGAGCGCACGTGCACACACGCACTCACACTTACACACACATCACACACACTGTAAATAATGTATTTTGTTGCTGTATTTAGTTTTTTTTGTTTTTCATACCTATGTTTGATTACTTTGTCTATTTACTATTTGTATATTATCTTTGGTGAGAACCATATATAAGCCCTCCATGGGTTTCTTTTCTCACCTGCACAAACTAAACTAAACTAAACGTCCAGAAGACCATCAGCGACATGCTTTATGTAATGTGCTGATCTGTTGTCAATCACTATGAAGGATATGGCATTTGTACATTAAAATATTCAGGTCGATAAACACAGTTTATCATTTTAAATGTATGGAGTGCTATACTGTAGCAGTGTTGTTTTTGGCAGCAAATTTCTATTTTAGTTTTAGTCATGGTCTCTTGAATAGTTTCCATGTAGTTTTAGTCACATTTTAGTCACCTGGAATGTTTTACTGTTAGTCTAGTTTTAGTCGACTAAATAACATGAGATTTTAGTCGACGAAATCTATGGTTGATTTAGTCGACCAAAATGTATTTTGGCGGGGCTCGATGCCGTCGTAATGGCTGATTTCACACTTCCTGAAAATAGCCGATCTACAAGCTCACAACGCGTCACGCTGCGACGCGTGGTGAGCTTGTAGGTCGGCTATTTTCAGCACGCAACCAAGTGTAAAATGACTTATACTGGATCTCTTGTCCACTAGTCCCTTCCTAACATTTTAGTCTAGTTTTTATTTGTTGACGAAATTGTCAGTATATTTAGTCTTCGTTTTAGTCATCATAGCTTAGTCTTCATTTAGTTTCCATTTAGTTTTCGTCAGTGAAAAAAGGTAGTCGACGGACATTTTTCGTCTTAGTTTTAGTCAACGAAAACAACACTGTAGCTCAGGTTATATTTTTCTTTCAAATGCAGTGAGACACCTTGAGCGGAGTTGGACGATCCCTGCACAGACTAGGTTCCACTACACCTCTATTTCCCTGACCAGGAATCGAACCCTGGCCGCGGCGGTGAGAGCGCCGAATCCTATCCACTGTGACTAGACCATCGGGGACATGCGTGGTGCAATGTGCAATCTGTTGTCAAGCACTATGACGAATAGGGCATTTGTACAGTAAAAAAGCCGATAAACAAAGTTCATCATTCCAAGTTTCTCAAATTTATAGAATGCTACTGTATAGCTCAGATGAGTCCTTTTATTGAAATGCAGTGAGTCTCCTTAATCGGAGTTGGATGATCTGAGCACACCCCTGGTTCCACTACAGCTATTTTTTCCCCTGACCGGGAATCGAACCCGGGCCGCGGCGGTGAGAGCACCGAATCCTAGCCACTAGACTAGATCAGGGGTGGGCAACTTTGACGATGGAGAGGGCCACTATATTTCCACACTCACTCCCTATAGGGCCATATATTACTTTCAAATGCCTTTAATTGTCTCCACCAGGCCGAAGGCATGGGGAGAGAGTATGTTTTGCACTCCGTCCGTGTGTGTGTCCGTGTGTCCGTCCTTCCGTCCGTCCGTTACCAGCTAATCTCCGGCACCGTTAACCCGGTCGATGCCAAACTTTGCACACACACTCCCTGGATGCCAACGATGAACCTCTGCCCCACATTTTCCAGAACGGCCTGTTATAGCGCCACCATGAGGCAGCTTTTCACATTTTTTATCTAAAACTGCACCGATCTGCGTGAAACGTTGCATGCACACTCCCTAGAGGCCAAGGACAAACCGTTGACCTGCATTTTCCGCATCTGCCTTTTATAGCGCCACCAGGAGGCCGACTTTTGTAAAACACATTTTTTGATATTACTCCTCCAGATTCTGTCCAA
Source organism: Electrona antarctica (assembly GCF_951216825.1). NCBI lineage: Eukaryota > Metazoa > Chordata > Actinopteri > Myctophiformes > Myctophidae > Electrona > Electrona antarctica. The sequence continues at coordinate 129,156 of NW_027637129.1, read as the reverse complement.
AAATCTCAAATCATTACACACTATCTCTATGGTCATGTGCTCAAGTCGGATCTGTCCGATATTTCATATTCCATCCTAATTGGCTATAATTAGCTTTCACAGTTTGCAAGATTGCCCCGTTTTGAACAAAAGCCTCAAATCATGAACGCAGCATGCAATTTACGTGAAATCTTTCACACATTTTCTTACTAGGCTGAGGAATATATCCCACCCTTTTCACATTGGCCTGTTATAGCGCCACCAACAGGTTGATTTTTGCAAAACACATTTTTGGAACAAAATGCCTCAAAAACATGTTTATATTAATCCTAAACATTTTGCCAAACATCTCACACAGTCCTATCCTCCTGGTGGAGACCTGTGCCCAGAAGGGCACTTTTTCTAGTTATACTTGTGTTGAGCAAATGAGCTACTAATTTTAACTGCAGTAATTAAAGCGGGTCATGTTTGCATGTTGTGGAATTGTAACAGCTGAAACCAATATTATATCAGTATTGTAGAAGCCATTTCACAGTTGTATTTTCTGATTATTATTTAGCCTTAATATGTTGATTGTTGGCTAATTGAATTATTGTTTGGGCACAGACGGGCACGCCTCCCAGCCTCCTAGGCTTTAATTATGGACAGGTGTGGGGGGGAAATTATGCACCTACGTGGGAACACGGTTTTTACCAGTAGCACAGAGAACAGAAGGAATGTGAGCCAAGAGAACAGAAAGAATGTCATATATGCACTTTATTTTCTATTAAAGCAAAGCAAAATGATTTCTGCCTGTGCACATTGGACTTCTTTATGCCTGCGTACGCCTACAACCACAGAAGGGGTGCATCAGTGAGTTTGTCAACAATTGTTTGGAAGCTGACAAACAGCACTTATAACAAGTATTCTGACATTAACCTGAGGGCCGCATTAAGTGAAGGTGGGGGCCGCATGTGGCCCCCAGGCCGCCAGTTGCCCACCCCTGGACTAGACCCTCAGGGACATGCTTTGTGTAATGTGCAATCTGTTGTCAATCAATCACTATGAAGAATATGGCATCTGACTCCAGACGAACAGCCTACAACTGTGATGGGTTACAGCTCTGGCTCCCTCTGTTAACACAGGGGTTCTCAACGCTTTTGGCCGGGGACCCCCAGAAATGCTTTGGCCGGGGACCCCCAGAAATGCTTTTGGCCGGGGACCCCCAGAAATGGCTTTTGGCCGGGGACCCCCAGAAATGCTTTGGCCGGGGACCCCCAGAAATGCTTTGGCCGGGGACCCCCAGAAATGCTTTGGCCGGGGACCCCCAGAAATGCTTTGGCCGGGGACCCCCAGAAATGCTTTGGCCGGGGACCCCCAGAAATGCTTTTGGCCGGGGACCCCCAGAAATGCTTTGGCCGGGGACCCCCAGAAATGCTTTTGGCCGGGGATCCCCAGAAATGGCTTTTGGCCGGGGACCCCCAGAAATGCTTTGGCCGGGGACCCCCAGAAATGGCTTTTGGCCGGGGACCCCCAGAAATGCTTTTGGCTGGGGACCCCCAGAAATGCTTTGGCCGTGTCTCGTGACCCCCGCCCCGCCCTCCTCCCCACCCCCAATAAAAATTGGCCGCTACAATAACCATAATATTGAAAATACAACATAAATAAATACTGAAACCAGATATAATCATCAAGGAAAGTTTATGCATGTACTATGTGTACTGTGTCATTTCTCTTTTCCAGCCATTCAGTTGCAAAACATAATAATTTGGCGACCCCCCCCCCGGTGGGTCGCGACCCACGGGTTGAGAACCCCTGTGTGTTAACACTGTGTATAATATGATCCTCAGGTTGTGGGTTCAAATCCAGACAAGGCTCTTCTAGATAGAATGTGGCTAAATTAATTTGGGTGTCCTTGGAGTATCTAGATCAGCAATTTCCCTCATCTTTTTTAGAAATTGATTGATTGAATAATGTATTAACTGTTTGCAAAAAAAAGCACAGTAAAGTACAGTTCAATACAATGTCTGCTAAGAGGATTTATAACCCCATAAAGCACTATGGCTTGTTTCCATTGGGGTCCTTCATATTCAATTCATCAGACATTTGATAATGTCCAAGAGCCAGGTGATTTTTTGTACTTTCTGTTTTGTATGTGTATAGTTAACATTACTGTTTGGTACTGAGTATTTTTTATAGAATGTTTAGTTGTAAACTGCACATTAAGCCTATTTTAAACTCCGATGTACAAAAATAACAGATCTACAAGCTATCAACGGGTGGCGATGCGACGTATTGAGAGCTTGTAGATCTGCGCTGAACAGTAGCGACGCAGTGATTGGGTCTAGCTAAGCTGAGATGGTGACGTCAAGACCCCCGATTTAATGTAATTTCTATCTCTGGTACCCCAATTTATATTGTAAAACCACTTAATTTAACTCTAAGAGTGTACAAAATGGAACCAAATGGACCATTTGGTTACAAATTATCATTTAGCTTGGTCTCACTCTGTCTTATTGCTCTATGGCTCTGGGCCTATGCTCTGGGCAGTACGCTGCTTTTCCAAATCCATTCCGGAATCCGGCGCAGAACAACCACCCTACGTACGGTACGTAACGTAACGTCCGTCCTCACTCATCAGCCGGTCCTCAGAAGTAGCTACTCTCAAGTTTGGGTGTTGATGAGAGAGAAACGGCCGTAGTCTTTCAGGTAAGCGTCTTTGTTGCATACTATACTAGTCTGTAGCACTATCATTGTGTTAATGTGTACGTCATTACTATAGTGTCTAGTGTGCTAGCGTCAGGCTATAGCCTCTGCATGCTAACGTTACCATGCTAGCAGCTAGCTAGCCTTTCAGGCCTCGGCCTAGTAGTGATTAATCAACAGCCCCGTTTAGCCTCTGTTGGCTCCGAGAAGAGGTACCGTGGAAAGGTTTCCCTGCTTAGGGACCCAGAGGTAGTTTACAGCCAAGGGGGTCCCCGGGTCCCCCAAATAGTTGTGTGATGGGGAACGTTAGCCGGGTAGCTGATCTACATTGATTGATTGATTGAAATATGTATTAACAGTTTGCAGAATTACAGAATTCCTGTTCTGTCCTTTGTCTATAGAAGTGTCTATTTGTACGTCTCTAAATGTTTTTGATGAATTGAACATTGTGGACCCTATTGGAAACAAGTGTAATGCTTAATTGGGTCGTCCACTCACAGTTAACAGCCTTTGTATTGAGTTTGTGCTTGAAATGTACTGTAATTCTGCAAACTGTTAATACATTTTTCAATCAATCAATCAAAACATTTCAAGCACAAACTCAATACAAAGACTGTTAACTGTGAGTGGACGAACCAATTAAGCATTACACTTGTTTACAAGAGGGTCCACCATGTTCAATTCATCAAAAGATCGGTAGCTGTACAGAGCCAACGGTCAAGTTGAATCAGACAGTAGCCTATTTATTGTCAACAATGAATTGTTAACTATACTAAATATTGAGGGTTCAGACAATGTGTGTCAAACAAGTAAAAAATAGTTTAATCTGCAACACATGCAGTATGTGGTGGTAGTCCCTACTTCATTCATTTTGATGAATTGAACATGGTGGACCCTGTTGTAAACAAGTGTAATGCTTAATTGGGTCGTCCACTCACAGTTAACAGCCTTTGTATTGAGTTTGTGCTTGAAATGTTTTGATTGATTGATTGAAAAATGTATTAACAGTTTGCAGAATTACAGTACATTTCAAGCACAAACTCAATACAAATCTGCAAAAAAAGAAAAATAAATGCTCACCACTAGCTTTCTTCATAAAGGTGTCTACTATCACCGATCAATTTGTTCCAACCCAATACAACTCCCTTGGGAAACTTTCTGACAACTGCTGAAAGCACATGTATGTATGTATGTATGTATGTATGTATGTATGTATGTATGTATGTATGTATGTATGTATAATGTAGCCTATGTATGTGTATGGCAACATTTTCCAAATTTCATTATGCTTTATGTGACATGTCAAACTAGGGGGTTATCATGACTGAATCCATTGCAAGCATTAGTTGACAGTTGTGCACGAAAAATACTCCTTGGGCTAAATTTGGCCACCAAGGATTCAGAATCATGAAAATGTTCGGGGCCAATCAGTGACTGTGTTTCAACTGCTGTCCATACAACAGTGGTAAAGCAGCCTCTGATTGGTCCATGTAGATGCTGACGTAACCTACATGCTGTGGTATTTTCAAAACAACAATGGCTTCCCTCGACGCAACAAGTTTAAATGTGCAGTTATTTCAGATATTGGGCTCCATTTTCGTCACAGCTAAACAACTTATCCCTAAACTTCCTTGCCTTTTTTTTCCTATTTTGAAAAACCCTTTTGAATAGTTCAACTAGCCAATCTACATTGACATGTTGTGAGCTTGTAGACTGGCCATGATTTTAACTATTCAAAAATGTTTTGCAAAATAGTAAAAAAAAAAAAAGGCAAAGAAGTTTAGGGATAAGGGGTTTAGTGGTGATAAATGGAGCCCATAGACTCCGACATATATCCGATTGATTGATTGAAAATTTGAAATATGTATTAACAGCTTGCAGAATTACAGTACATTTCAAGCACAAACTCAATACAAAGACTTAACTGTGAGTGGACGACCCAATTAAGCATTACACTTGTTTACAAGAGGGTCCACCGTGTTCAATTCATCAAAACATTTAGAGACGTACAAATAGACACTTCTATATAGTCAAAAAATAGAACAGGAATTCAAAGCTCGCTCACATAGAAAATAGAAAGTAGAAACGAAACAGACATTGTTGTTTCTAGCACTGTGATGGCGTCAGCTTTTTATTACTCTGATTGACTAGAGGAGTCTGTCTGTCAACAGAACTCCATATATAGCAATAAAGGGACAGAGAGACAGATACAGAAATCTCCATATATGGGCATAAAAGGGACACAGACAGATGGGTGGAGCGGGTACTCTGACAGGGGTACAACTACAACGGGTATTGCATAGCCTGTTGGGGGCACGGTTCTCCAACTTCCATTGTTGCCGACTCGGTGCTCCACAGCTGGGCTCCGGTCTAGTAAATAAATAAAATAAAATAAACTACAGAAAAACAAGCCCAAAGTCACTTATAATAAGCAGACCTGGCAACACTGCTGGCTTGGCTACTGTGAATAAAATCTGATGTTGGGTTTAGCCCATTCTGTACGGGAACCCCTTTTGGTGTTTCAAGCATTATGTTATACTTATAGCTATTGAAAAATAGCAGATCTACAAGCTCATAACGCGGCACCGAGTGCCACGCTACGAGCTTGTAGGTCTGCTATTTTTGAAAAATGGCGAAAATGTGGCGCATATCTTTGAATATATATTCTTTCAGAGCGAACGTTTTTAACACTCCCAACGCGGATCGCGTATCAATACGTTATCAATTAATCAAACGTCGGGTGCGGATCACGTATCAATACGTTTCAATCACTTTTTTATAGAATACTTTCATTCATCTTTTTACCCACCCGGACAATGAAGAACCATCGCCCTATCATTGCTGCTTACTCCCGCTCACGTGATCAGAAAAAAAAACAAAAAACAAAAACCCCCCTCCCCTCCTGAAAACAGGAGGGCTGGCCGCTTTACGTGTAGAAGCCAGTTGAACGCTGAACGGAACGCTGCCTATTGCCTAAACACATATGCACCAGATCGGCATTGCAATGCATAACATCTGCAACACACATGGACAGATGCATGTTTCCTTCTTCATACTGTAGCGACCAAACGATCCCCGAGCCTACAATACTACGAACTAACCACAGTATCGAGGGGCTGCCACGACAAGACAGTGTTCCGTTAGTGGATCACGTATCGCCATGCAGAGCCGTCATAATCGGAGATCGCTCAGACGTGTGATTGTAACGCTTTTTTATTCATTATAATTGTAGTGATAAGACCGCAATGAACGCGTCGGGGACGTAATCGACCCGGGTGTAATGTATAACGAACTTTTCCGCGACCTAAACCGTGGTGTTGTCATCTGTGGAAGTCATTTTTTCCTTCTCGTCGACATCACAGCCGGGTGACGCTTTTTTCCCCCTCCATCGCCCCCAAGCTGCATGCCCATAGCCTGGCTTGGCCAGCCTCATAGCGGGGATTCACTGAAGATTCTTCCCCGGAGGAAACATCAGTGAACCCTCGCTATGAGTCTGGCCGTGCCAGGCTAGCATGCCCAGGCATGTTCCCCTACACTAGCTTGAAAAACAAAATCAGCTGATGACAACGCGTCTCGCCGTTATACTATAGTTCTGAACCGAACGGTGGAATGGGACTTTTTATAGCCGTACGGATCAAGACTTTTGCTGCCCAATGTGCCCATGACCCCCCCCCCAATGTTACTGCGATCAAAACAATGAAAGCAGTGAGATAGATTAGGCGAGGCGGCAATCATCATCAAAAAGAAAGCATAGTTATGAAGGTTTATAGTCAGACATTGACAGGCAGATATAACAATAAACACAATAAATATGCTATACATCCTATACATCGAATGAAAGCCCTGAATGTGTACTTTTACGAGGAAAATAGTAAACATTGATCCCATGTACAGTTTGTCATAAATTGGATACTGGGTGGATGCACATTGCGCCCACCAGATATAACTGCAGAGAAGACATGGACCCGAACTCAATATTCACAAAATAAGGCCTATAGCGACATATAAATACTATATACCGTATGAAACAGAAGACTCTCTGCTTTCATAAGGAAAAAAATTGTACTGTAATAATAAAAAAATCACACCCCTGTGAAGTGAGCAGTGCAACTCTACTTCTCTACTTATTCACTACAGCTCGCTATATACGGACTGAGGCAGAAAGTCATGTAAACCTTTTATTTACAGTTTGGTCTGTAAACTTCTACTGTAATAATAAAAATCACACCCCTGTGAAGTGAGCGTTGCAACTGTTCTGTACTTATTCACTACAGCTCGCTATATACGGACTGAGACAAAGTCATGTAAACCTTTTATTTACAGTTTGGTCTGTAAACTTCTACTGTAATAATAAAAATCACACCCCTGTGAAGTGAGCGGTGCAACTGTTCTCTACAGTTGCACCGCGCAACTATAAAGAACAGTTGCACCGCTCACTTCACAGGGGTGTGATTTTTATTATTACAGTAGAAGTTTACAGACCAAACTGTAAATAAAAGGTTTACATGACTTTCTGTCTCAGTCCGTATATAGCGAGCTGTAGTGAATAAGTACAGAACAGTTGCAACGCTCACTTCACAGGGGTGTGATTTTTATTATTACAGTAGAAGTTTACAGACCAAACTGTAAATAAAAGGTTTACATGACTTTCTGCCTCAGTCCGTATATAGCGAGCTGTAGTGAATAAGTAGAGAAGTAGAGTTGCACTGCTCACTTCACAGGGGTGTGATTTTTTTATTATTACAGTACAATTTTTTTCCTTATGAAAGCAGAGAGTCTTCTGTTTCATACGGTATATAGTATTTATATGTCGCTATAGGCCTTATTTTGTGAATATTGAGGAGTTCACGTCCATGTCTTCTCTGAAGTTATCTGGTGGGCACAAGCTGCATTCAATAACCAATTACTGTCTAACTGTAGATGGGATCAATGTTTACTGTTTTCCTCGTAAAAGTACACATTCAGGGCTTTCATTCGGTGTATAGGATGTATAGGATATTTATTGGGTTCAATTTTATATCTGCCTGTCAATGTCTCTGACTTTAAACCATCCATAACTCTGCTCGCTGTTCAAGATAACCACTTCCAGGCAAATGCAGGTGTTGCAAAAAGGTCAATATCTCCAGAATGGAACATGGTAAAATCAAAATGTATTTTTTTAATTGAAGTGGACAAGTTCAGCTTTCTTTTGATGTAGGCGTGTGATTCTCGCTATAAGAGAACATTTTACTGTGGGCCCCCGAACAAGGCCTTTGTGCAATGTTAAACGGCAGCAACATCCAAATAGGCCTGTTGAGATCTTGCAGCAATCAAAGTGTTAACACAGATCCAAGTCCCTGGAAAAACATATTTGCAGATGAGGGTCGGTGGCCAAAATTACATGTAAGTATTGGGGTTCTTGACATGAAATACTGAGCAGTGAGCACCGCTGATATAGAAACATAGGTATTTCAGAAAACTGTCACGATTTAGAAGACATTTTTTAAATTTCCTAAATGGGTAAACATGTTTCTGTTCCTGTCCTGCTATCCCAACAGGACGCGAGGCCACTGCTATCCCAACAGGACGCGAGGCCACTGCTATCCCAACAGGACGCGAGGCCACTGCACATCTGTTCCTGTCCTGCTATCCCAACAGGACGCGAGGCCACTGCACATCTGTTCCTGTCCTGCTATCCCAACAGGACGCGAGGCCACTGCACATCTGTTCCTGTCCTGCTATCCCAACAGGACGAGAGGCCACTGCACATCTGTTCCTGTCCTGCTATCCCAACAGGACGCGAGGCCACTGCACATCTGTTCCTGTCCTGCTATCCCAACAGGACGCGAGGCCACTGCACATCTGTTCCTGTCCTGCTATCCCAACAGGACGAGAGGCCACTGCACATCTGTTCCTGTCCTGCTATCCCAACAGGACGAGAGGCCACTGCACATCGACTGTCAATCAGGATATCCAGACCCTGCAGTCTCTTCAAACTGATGTCATCCTGCCAGACGGACAGTTCAGCAATGAATGAGAACCAAATAAGAGGTAAAAGGAAAGAAGAAAAGAGAAACAGCTTCCTTGATGGATATCTATTTGCTTTGCAGGTGGCAGGTCTGTGCACATGCATTGTTAAAGATGGAGTGCCACGATTTATTTCCACCCTAAAACATGATCATCAGGTATTATTATAATATAACTTTTTCCTAAAAGTGTACAGTATTTGTTAAAATCATGCTTTTATGTGGACACGCCCACCAGTTCATTAAGTATGCCTGGTTTGCCTGGTGGGTGGTGATGGGTGGTGATCCACCTGAACTGAAGCCGCACCCACAGCTGTAGTTGTATGATAAAGGAGGAGGGTTTAGGGGAGGGGCTGATAGTGTGATGTCACTATATTACTGTTTATTTCATTGGCCCGTTTGACTGTCAAGAGTTCAGCCTTCAGGAAGAAACCCCAAATACAAAGTTAATACATCATTGCGCATAAAAACGACTCCAGAGTGTCTAATGAAGTACTGTCCCCTCAGACAAATGAAAAACTGGAAAAATACAAAAATGGTGGCACTCCATCTTTAACCCATTTTGACCTGAGGACGATTCTACAAAATGTTTTCTGAAAAACCTCTGTTTCTCTATCAGTGGTGCTCAACCTTTTTCATGTCAAGGACCCCCAAAAATATTTGGATTTTCACGATTTTTCAAAAATACCAGACCTACAAGCTCTAAGCGCGGCACTCGGTGCCGCGCTATGAGCTTGTAGATCTGCTATTTTTCAATAGCTAAAGTATAACATAATGCTTAAAACCCCAAAAGGGGTTCCCGTTCAGGGTTAAAAATCTTTTTCAGATTCAATTCTTTGATTTCGATACCGGTGCCTGATTATTATAGGACTATGTTAGGAGCTCAATAAAACACTAATCCGACCTCCCGGTTACCATATTGGCATTTATATTGTCTGGTTAGATTAGCATCCCGACTCTTAATTCTGAAATGGCCGATTTGTACTTCTGGTTCACGGAGCAGGTCTTCAAAAGTACTATGGAAGTGCATAAGACTGCACAGCTTTTATTTGTACTTGTTTTACTTAATGTTAAACCCTCGAGAAATCGCTGTGGTTGCGTGGTATCGAAAATGGTATCGAAATATCAATACTTTTCCAAATATCGTATCGAAGTTGAAAATCCAGTATCGTGACAACACTAGTTGTCACGATGTCACGACTAGATCTGCTATTGAAAAATAGCAGATCTACAAGCTCATAGGCGCGCTACGAGCTTGTAGGTCTGCTATTTTTGAAAAACGACTCGACTGACATAGAAACATAGCTTTTTCAGAAAACTGTCAGGATGTAGAAGACATTTTTAGAATCTGATCTCAGGTCAAAATGGGTTAAGGTCTCAGAGGCGACGTTCCAAATCCCACACGTGTTGTGGTTATATAACCACGCCCCAATTCTGTGGCCAACATGGAAGTGCCTCTCGTCTACAACAACTGCAGACTAGTAGACCTTAACCCATTTAAACCTGACGTCGAAATTTAAAAAATGTCTTTTTTAAAATCCATTTTTTTCTGAAAAAACTCATGTAATATGTAACGTAATATGTAATGTAACATAGCGCGGCACCGAGTGGCTACTACTAGTCACAGCGCGCTCTTGCACAACCCGTTTAGGCTTCAGAAGGACGTGCCTCAGAGGCAGTTTGCCCGTCAGGCAAGTACAGGTCGTGTTCTACATGGCCTCAGGTCATGGCCGCTTGCCCCCCCAAAAAATATTGTAAAATTTGAACTAATTATTTTATTTTTTACTTTCTACTTGAAATGTTTCCTTTCCCAGTTGAAAACGTATGTTTTCCCCCCAGGCGTCATTACTGGTTGCTATTATTTATTTGTTTATATTTTTTGGTAATGGCTTGTTGTAAAACATTATAAACGTTGCTGTTTCAAAATGTTCCAAATGGGAGAGGTAAGTGCTAACTGTCGGCGACACTCTACACATCATGCATGGTTGTTGTTGTGGTTTGGGAATAGTGGTCTGACTGTGTGGCTGTGACGTGCAAGCTCCAGTGAAAACGGCTAATCTACAAGCTCACACAATCACCGGGTTGTATTGTTCCAACTGCGTGATTTTCCGCCGTTGTGTTGGTCTGACCGGAAGTTGAAATCATTTTTTTTTTCTTTCATATATTCTTTTTTCCCCCCTAGACGTCCCTGAGTGTCAAGGGGTTTTCCTTGGAGAGGAGAGGAGCTCCAGTCTGGCCGTGGAAAGTGGAGAAGATGAAAATACAGAGACGGAGCCACTAGCCAGCATCTCAGCTGAACACATGAAAACACAAGCTTACATAGAGCACTGGGTACCGTCGCAACCAGAACATATCGACCAGCTCCTCTCTTCACACTGTTCCGAATCTACGGAACCCCATGCGTGTACAGTTTGTGGCAAAAGATTCACTTATAAAGGTAGTTTTACTTATCACATGATGACTCACACAGGTGAAAGGCCCTTTACATGTACTGTTTGTGGCAAAGGTTTCGGTCAGAAAAGTGGTCTGACTTATCACATGAGGATTCATACAGGTGAAAAGCCCTTTGCATGTACAGTTTGTGGCAAAGATTTCATTAGGAAAAATAGTCTAAATGATCACATGATGTCTCATACAGGAGAAAAACCCTTTTATTGCACTGTATGTGGTAAAGGCTGTGTAAACTCGATTCATCTAAATACACACATGAGGATTCATACAGGTGAACTGCCTTTTACGTGTACAGTTTGTGGCAAAAGTTGGAGTCGTAAAGGTCAACTGAAGTTACACATGATGTCTCATTCAGATGTAAAGCTCTTCACATGTACAGTTTGTGGCAAAGGTTGCAATCGTAAAAGTCATCTAAACATACACATGATGACTCATAAAGTTAAGCCCATGGTTCATTCAGACAAAAAGCCCTTTAGATGTACCGTTTGTGGCAAGGGTGTCAAACGTAGAAAATATCTAAAATCACACATGATGACTCATACAGATGAAAAGCCCTTTAGCTGTACAGTTTGTGGTAAGGGCTGTAATTTTCAGAGTACACTACAAATACATATGAGGAGTCATACAGGGGAAAAACCCTTTACTTGTGCAGTCTGTGGTAAGGGCTGTAGTCAACAGAGTCATCTAAAAAGACACATGGTTACTCACACAGGGGACGAAAACCTATAGTTGACGTTTGTGGGAAAAAATGCTTGTGTCACAGTGCACATCTGAAGCTATGAGGCTATACAGGGGAAAAGCTTTGAATAGTAGCAAATACTTTTTTGTGTGATCTGAGTCGACATAATCTGACAATATTCATATGACTAAATAAAGTCAACACAATTAGTGTCTGTTGATTCTTATTACACTGATGTTTGTCATTTTTATTTTCTTCAATGGTTTTTCTTTATATTACAAAATGGATTCGATAGGTTTGTCTGTGTCTCGTTGATACTGTGTATTCTCCAAATCGTTTCACTTGTTAGTGGTAAAATAGCAGATCTGCAAGCTTGCAACGCTTAATCTGTGAGTAATCGAGTAGAATTGTTTACTAGGGCGTTCAACAGGATCTTAGAGAACTAGAGGGGCGGCGGTGGCTCAGGGGTAGAGTGGCTGGTTGGTAAACCACAAGGTTTCCGGTTCGATCCAGGGCTCCCCCAGAGTTGGTGTCGAAGTGTCCTTGAGCAAGACTCTGAAACCCTAATTGCTCCTGATGTGCAGGTTGGTGCCTTGCATGGTTTCCGCCGCCATTGGTGTATGAATGTGTGTATGTATGGATAAAGGCGCTATATACATTTACCATTTAGAAATATTGTTCCTGAAGAAACACTGGGGTCGCTGCAAGCCCAAAGGTTTTACTATAAATGGTACAAGTGCAGGCTTTGAAGAGCTGCACCTTGTCACCTGGTCAGCATCAATGAAGAGCTGCACCTGGTCAGCATCAGTGAAGAGCTGCACCTGGTCACCTGGTCAGCATCAGTGAAGAGCTGCACCTGGTCACCTGGTCAGCATCGGTGAAGAGCTGCACCTGGTCAGCATCAGTGAAGAGCTGCACCTGGTCAGCATCAGTGAAGAGCTGCACCTGGTCACCTGGTCAGCATCAGTGAAGAGCTGCACCTGGTCACCTGGTCAGCATCAGTGAAGAGCTGCACCTTGTCACCTGGTCAGCATCAGTGAAGAGCTGCACCTGGTCAGCATCGGTGAAGAGCTGCACCTGGTCAGCATCGGTGAAGAGCTGCACCTGGTCAGCATCAGTGAAGAGCTGCACCTGGTCACCTGTTCAGCATCAGTGAAGAGCTGCACCTGGTCAGCATCGGTGAAGAGCTGCACCTGGTCACCTGGTCAGCATCAGTGAAGAGCTGCACCTGGTCACCTGTTCAGCATCAGTGAAGAGCTGCACCTGGTCAGCATCAGTGAAGAGCTGCACCTGGTCACCTGTTCAGCATCAGTGAAGAGCTGCACCTGGTCAGCATCAGTGAAGAGCTGCACCTGGTCACCTGGTCAGCATCAGTGAAGAGCTGCACCTGGTCAGCATCAGTGAAGAGCTGCACCTGGTCACCTGGTCAGCATCAGTGAAGAGCTGCACCTGGTCAGCATCAGTGAAGAGCTGCACCTGGTCACCTGGTCAGCATCAGTGAAGAGCTGCACCTGGTCAGCATCAGTGAAGAGCTGCACCTGGTCACCTGGTCAGCATCAGTGAAGAGCTGCACCTGGTCACCTGGTCAGCATCAGTGAAGAGCTGCACCTGGTCACCTGGTCAGCATCAGTGAAGAGCTGCACCTGGTCACCTGGTCAGCATCAGTGAAGAGCTGCACCTGGTCACCTGGTCAGCATCAGTGAAGAGCTGCACCTGGTCAGCAAAAGTGTTTAACCCATTTAGGCCTGAGGCCGATTCTAAAAACGCCTCTAAATCCTGACCTAAGTTTTCTGAAAAACTTCAAATATTGATATAGCAGCATCAACATTTTTACATTTTTGAATACTGTACATACTGTACAGAACCCCAAAATGGGTTCCTGGCCTGAGGGGGTAAAACACAAAAAGGGGTTCCCGCCCAAAATGGGTTAAATCACTGGTTTTCAACCAGTGGTCCTTGAGGGGGGTCCAGGTTGTCCCCAACTAAATTATGGAGAGTCGGTAACCAAATGGACCCTTGTAGATCTTTAACTCTTGAGAGTTGCATTATTGCTAAACATTGCATTACTAAATTTAAAACAAGTCTACACGATATTAGAGAATGTAGAAGAATTGATATTTGCCTTTAGTCTCTAATACAGCATGGAATTGTGACAACCACATCTTATCCAACAACGACAAAAGTCTTGGGTCTGAGAGGCAAAATGTCATCAAATGGTGGTCCGTGGCTCAGCGATTATCTTAGTTTTATTACATTTTTATCCCTCGATTTTGTAACCCATTTCTTTCACCCCTGTGCCAATTATCTAATGTGATCCTGGGCTCTCTACACACCCTCCGCCAACCTGGTCCCCATATATGGGGGACATGGGGAGAGCAACGGACTTGAACTCATGCTTCCTTCCTGAGTGTCCAAGTTGCTCCTTTACACATGACGGGGGAGTTTCCCTGGTTGGACGTAGCGCGTGGAAGGAACACGTTATTCCAACCAGTTCCTTTCCCCTCCATCAGGCGCCCCGGCTGGCCAGGGGGAGGCAGTTTGTTTAGAGACCAGGATTACTGCATGTTTTTGTGAGGGTACCTACCCTAGGGGACACGGGGAGAACATGCAAACTCCACACAGAAAGGCCCTTTCGCCAACCCCGCCTCGGGTATGGGCACTGATGACGCGGAGGAGGAAACACGCCGCCTGCACCCACAGCACCCCGAGCGGGAATCGAACCCAGGACCTTCTAGCTGTGAGGCGACAGCACTACCAACTGTACCACCGTGCCCCCTGATTATCTTAGTTTTAAGGGTAACTGTTTTGGCTGACATCTCACAGTGGATGTCCTCCAACCACCTCAAGCTGAACCCAGACAAGACTGAGCTTCTCTTCTTCCCAGCTAAGTCCTGCCCTATGCGGGAGCTAACTATTTCCGTAGACAACGCCCTGGTAACGTCTGTCCCAACAGCCAGGAACCTTGGTGTTGTCCTGGACAGTCAGCTCTCGTTCAAAACTCACATCACAGCTGTCACTCGATCCTGCAGGTTCACACTCTATAACATACGACGAATTAGACCGTTCCTCACCCAGGAATCATCCCAGCTCCTAATCCAGACAACAGTCTTGTCAAAACTCGACTATTGTAACGCCCTCCTTACTGGCCTACCGGCATGTGCACTTAAGCCTCTCCAACTGATCCAAAATGCCGCAGCTCGCTTGGTCTTCAACCAGCCAAAATTCTCACATGTCTCCCCCCACAATAATTGCATTGTATGTAGTCATAGCACTTCATAGTATATATGTACAGCATAGTATAGTATATATGTATAGTTTATATGTACAGTGTCATTATATAGATATGTTCTAGCCATGTTCTTAGCTTACGCATGTTTCTTGATAAATGCTTTTTATATATGTGATGTATTCCATTCCATTACATTACATTACAGTCATTTAGCAGACGCTTTTATCCAAAGCGACTTACAATAAGTGTATTCAACATAGGTAGGGAACAAAAACTACTAATCACCAGAAGTCTTTAGTGCATTTTCTGCAAAAACAAGCAACCAAGAGTATACCTAGCGCTAAGGTAAAAGTGCAATATATCAGCTACCTATTTCCTTAAACAGATGAGACAAAATAGCTAAATCAAATGAGCATGAGCTATAACAATTAAGTGTATCGACTAAACAAGATCCAATAAACAATACAACAATAGAAAACAAGCGTTCGTACAACTAGTTAACAACAAGTAGGTCAGGCAGAGAGGAAGGGTAGTGTTTCCTGAAGAGGTGGGTTTTCAACCTGCGGCGAAATATGGGCAGTGACTGCTGTCCTAACATCAGTGGGAAGTTCATTCCACCCATGCTTTTGTTCTTGCTAAATGTAAGTCGCTCTGGATTAAGAGCGTCTGCTAAATGCCTAAATTGTAAAATTGTAAATTGTATAATCGCAATATTCCACTGGATGGTTTCTTTATCGTCCTTAACCCATTTAGGCATGACGTCGAAATTTAAAAAATGTCGTTTTCTGAATAACCTTATGTTTCTGTATCAGTGGTGCTCAATATTTCATGTCAAGGACCCCAAAAATGATATGTAATATGCATCCGCCCCCCTATCTGAAAAGATGTTGTTCCAGGGACCTCCCCAGAAGCAAAGATTTGAGTTAAAATGTTCACTCTGTAATAATTATATTTGAGGCACGATTTGTCAAAAATAGCAGACCTACAAGCTCATATCGCGGCACTCGGTGCCGCGCTATGAGCTTGTAGATCTGCTATTTTTCAATAGCTAAAGTATAACATAATGGTTATTGTAAGCGGCCCTCGATTGATGAAAGAATGACAAGGTTGGGTGGTCTCGACGGGTGTGTTTATTTGTTCCAACACCGTGAAAACTATAAGGATATAGAATAAATACAGTTTACAATCATTGAATAATCAATAGTTTCACTAATAAAATCTGTGCATTAAACTTGTCACTTCAGTAGTACAATCAACAATAAAATGGTTAATTTATGGTCAATTATAAATACAGTGATACAAAACTCAAGTTATTTCAATTATAAGACAAGTAGAGGAAAATGCACAATAACCAAAAGTACCACAACCAAACGAAAACCAAACAAAATACAATCATGAATGATACTCAAAATGGAAACCAGACAAATAAATAATCATGTATACCTCACTCCGCGTATCGAGGGTGCTAAAGGGCTGCATAACCAACTTGAACCTCAGGGCACATCAACAGTCACCGATGGTCACATTCACAACATAGTGTGACAGACAGGCACTGTAGACAATAATAGACAACTTCAGTCACTAAAAGTTCACTAAAACTGCAAATGTCACAGGCTTCAACATTGCTTAATCAATAAGAGTACAAACACAAGCGTCACATTAACAGTCAAACATTTCATACCGTGTGGTCTGGTGCAAACACACACACACTGGTGCTCTCTCCCCCTCTGCTCACTCTGGAGTCTGGCTGTGTGAAATGAGTCTATGGGTCTGAGGTGAGTGAAGCTAACAGGCTTCAGCTATATATGGGTCGGTAACAGGAAGTGTCAAAGTAAAGGTATGCCAAAATACAGGAAGTATCAAAATAAACAACAAAATAAGACCGACAATAAATAAAGAATATAACAAACTTCAACTAAAGAAATGATTGCAAAAACAAGTGTCACGGGCAGTTACACTCCCCCCAATCATGTTACCTAGGGCAGATCATTCTGAATTGCACATAACATGATTCACAACATCTCTTTACAATGTCAATGAGGTTTGAGAGAACCATGTCTTTAATTTGCCTTTTGATGACAGAAGGTTTAGGGGAAAAACCTTGCCCTCAAATGGTTTTCTAGCTCCAGGGCCTTCACCCGAGTCTGCATTTCCATTTTCGGCGTGATTTGTGACGGTCTTAAGAAGTCTGTTTGGGCTTTTGTTAGCGATTTGCCGCTGTACGTGCTTGGCGGAGGCGACGTCTATAGCAGCCATGTCTCCCGGCTCTTCAGGGGAGCTGTTGCAGCAGATATGTATGGGGTCATCAATTTGGGCTACAGCGTTTGGTATGATGCTCTTGGCCTCGGCCGCTGTACACTGTGGCAGACAGAAGTGTTCTCCCTGGAGCTTCTGTGTCTGCTCGCCTTCGCTACACCCCTGCGGGAGTTGGGGCGGTAAGCTTCCCAGGTCTCTGTTCAGGGGGCAGAGAGTCTCCTGCTTCCTTACAGAGCGCACATCAATTTCTACCTGTAGATCTTTCACAGTACTGTTCAGCTGAGAGTCAATAGTTTCTCTGCTTTGCAGGGCACCATTTGCATGTTTTAACTCTATTTGTGTCTGATCCAAATTTCTTTTCAATTGTTCAATCTCCGCTTTCTGCTCTGCCTTGATGGCAAGGTGCTGCTGAAGCTGAGCCCTCAAGGCCTCCAGCTCCCTATTATTTCTGTCTTTCTCCATGTCTTCATGTCGTAGAGTGTTGTGCATGTCAGCTAACTCCGCTCTTTGTTCCATCAACTCCTTGTTCAGTCGATCAATCTCTTGTTGCTGCTGATTTGTCTCGACTCTGGCGTTGGCCCTGAGAATATCATCCTGGCTCTGCTTTACGGTATTCAGAAGCTTCACTGTTTCTATATTTCTTTTCATTAGTTCGGCCACTTCCACCCTCAGGTGTTCATTATCCACCAAGGCCATCTGTTTATGGGTGCGCAGGTTGTCAAACTCGGCCTCTAAACGGTTTACTTGGGACTTCAAATCAGTTGCCCACCTCTGTGGGTCCTCTGTAGATGACATGCAGACAGGAATAGTGCTTGAGTGTGAGATGGCAGTATGGATCCTGTGGCTTGTATGGTTATTTGTGGACTCCTTTGCCATTTCTACCCCAGTTCTCTTATCTCTGCCATTATGCAGGCAGGTCGGGTGAGGTCGATTGCATATGTCACAGGTATGTCTCCTCCTACATTCCTTGCCGACATGTCCCTTTCTCAGGCACCCGAAGCAGAGGTTATTTTCAAAGATGTAAGACTTCTTATCTTCCATAGTTGTCCGTGCAAAGCTGGGACATGTGGCAAGACCATGTGCTTTCTTAGCACAGATGGGGCAGGTGAATGGAGGCTTGGAGTTGGAGTGATTATTCTGGGTAGTGGTGTGGAAAGCTCTGGCTCTTTTAGGGGTCCTCTCGTCCGCAGGGCTGCGGTTTATTAGGAAAGGGGAGGCCATAGGGTGACAGGCTATACAGGCTTCTGCTTGGAGGTACTTGGTGCAACATGATGTGACGTTTGGAGGAGCAGAGGGTGATTTATTGCAGTATTCAGAGTCACCTTCAAATAGGTCATAAGCTTGAACCCGTGCTGCTGCTACTCTGATGTCCTTTTGGGCTTCAAGTTGCTGTAACTTCATTTTTGCCTCTTGCACTTGGGTTTGCTGGTTAAGGATCTCCTTCAGTGCTTTGGCCATTTCCTGTTTGGCAGCAAGATCTGCTTCTGCATCAGCTCGTTTCTGGGAGGCTTTGGAGGAAGTATTGGAGCGGTGGCTGGTGGTAGACGTTGAATCATCACTATTTGTTATGGAAGGGGTTTTGGGTGGGTGCAATGGATGGGTTCCACGGGGACCCATCCATGCATGGTTTTTTGTCCCCTCTGATGAGTCAGAGATGACAGTTGCTGTGTTGGTGTGTCCAAAAATAGACCCATACTGATCCTTATCAAAGGCCATTCTGATACGTAACTTCGCAAGCACGTCGTTGAAAGGCTGACCAACGTTGTCCAGGAATTTATCCACTATATCGCATATTTCTGAGGTGATCATTATACATGCGTCCATTTTCTTAACAATATCTGGAGTAGGGGTGGAGTTGCATTGGATGGATTCGTAGCATTCACTTATTGCATTATGTTGGTTCTGAATACATTGTTTGATGCCATGGAGGTCCTCTGCTGAACAAAATGTTTTTAATACTGTTCGAATATGTCTTGCAGAGTGCGTCCAGGTGGTATAAGCCTGGGTGAATCTGACCTGGTGTGCATTGGTTGCTGCCTGTCCAAGTTCAGTGGCATCCTGTGTGTTGGCTGTTGTCTCTTCAAAGTGTGTTAGCTGCTCCATACCGACTGCAGTCTCTACAGGTTCAGTCCTTCAGAGGCTATTTGGTCTAGGCTTAACATTCAATGTACATAGACCAAAACACAGATAGGCTCCACAGACATGTACCACTTAACTCTGAAGGAATTATATCAAAACGGACAGACAATACATTTCAGCACAATTACACAAATGTCCCCTTTAATTATCTTGCGTCAATGCAGCTTGAATAGTTCTCAGTATGAGTTAAATACCTTGTTCTGTGCAAAACTTTTAAATCCCTTCACCTTGGAAACAATTTGGTTTTCACCCCTTTTTGTTTTGTTTTTTATACTTTGTTTATATTTTATACCTTTTTATTTGGTTTTTTTTATTTTTCATTTTATTTTTCACTTTATTGTCCTTTTTAGCAACCCTCAGTCCAGCTATGGAAATGGGGGCTACCAGTCATGAGTCCTTGTAGTGAATAGGTTACTGTGGTGGTGTTGTGTGACAAACTTGAAACACAGGCTGATGACTTGAAGCACAGGATGGCTGTAGGTGAGGTGTGGACTGTGGATGGAATGTTGGTGTCGACGTCGAGTTGTATCTGCGATGAGTTTTCACTGTAAGCGGCCCTCGATTGATGAAAGAATGACAAGGTTGGGTGGTCTCGACGGGTGTGTTTATTTGTTCCAACACCGTGAAAACTATAAGGATATAGAATAAATACAGTTTACAATCATTGAATAATCAATAGTTTCACTAATAAAATCTGTGCATTAAACTTGTCACTTCAGTAGTACAATCAACAATAAAATGGTTAATTTATGGTCAATTATAAATACAGTGATACAAAACTCAAGTTATTTCAATTATAAGACAAGTAGAGGAAAATGCACAATAACCAAAAGTACCACAACCAAACGAAAACCAAACAAAATACAATCATGAATGATACTCAAAATGGAAACCAGACAAATAAATAATCATGTATACCTCACTCCGCGTATCGAGGGTGCTAAAGGGCTGCATAACCAACTTGAACCTCAGGGCACATCAACAGTCACCGATGGTCACATTCACAACATAGTGTGACAGACAGGCACTGTAGACAATAATAGACAACTTCAGTCACTAAAAGTTCACTAAAACTGCAAATGTCACAGGCTTCAACATTGCTTAATCAATAAGAGTACAAACACAAGCGTCACATTAACAGTCAAACATTTCATACCGTGTGGTCTGGTGCAAACACACACACACTGGTGCTCTCTCCCCCTCTGCTCACTCTGGAGTCTGGCTGTGTGAAATGAGTCTATGGGTCTGAGGTGAGTGAAGCTAACAGGCTTCAGCTATATATGGGTCGGTAACAGGAAGTGTCAAAGTAAAGGTATGCCAAAATACAGGAAGTATCAAAATAAACAACAAAATAAGACCGACAATAAATAAAGAATATAACAAACTTCAACTAAAGAAATGATTGCAAAAACAAGTGTCACGGGCAGTTACAGTTATGCTTTAAAACACCAATTAATTATGTGTTTATGTTGCCTTATTTGTATTAGTCTAACTTAAGCCCTATATACAAAATCAAAGAACGGAAATATATAGCCTACTTCACAACCTCATGACAGCTTGTGTGTGTGTGTGTGTGTGTGTGTGTGTGTGTGTGTGTGTGTGTGAGTGTGATTCTGATCTCTCATATCTGTGTGTTGACACTACACACAGCAGAAGAACTGGGAGGTGGAGGCGCAGGGGGTGCGCTGCCCGGAGTGATGTAGCGAGTAAAGTGTTTAGTCTAGTCACTGGAAGGGGGTATCATGCACCCCCCGGAATTATACTTCTAATCAGTGTTTTCTTATTGGAAAAAATGTGCTGAAAATGATGAGTTATGATAAAAAGTTGTCAAAATGTCCCACCTACCTCAAAACCCCCTTTTAGGTATATGGCTCTGGCGAAATTGTGTAAAGGCAAATATTAATTCACTAAAATTACATAAATAGACATGGTGGTCTGAAATTGGTCATGGAGTATCTTGACACATAGGGGTAAGTAGCAGAACAGGATTTGGTTGGTTGCTACCATTATATTCTTAAATATGACCCACATCATCCTCAGAAACACACAAAAATATGGTGTCCGCTTGACTAATAACAACAAAGATGGTTATTTTCCAACACATTATGGTGAGTATCACTGCCTCACTTGTATATAGAAAACTTCTCATATCCCTAAGCTTCAATTTGAGCCCAAGATAACCTTTCTATCTTGTAAATTACTCTTTCTGTCGCCAAAATTATGAACTATACCTCAAATCGGTGAAAATTGTATATTCAGTCAGTTTCAGCTATACATTTGGAATGAATGATTGAATAACTGAGTTTGAACTGACTCCACATTATGGAATATTTCTTGAATAAGCCATGTTAAAAAGTTGGCAAAGTGTCCAATCTACCATTGGTATGCAAATGAGTTATGAAACAATCGATTTTCACTATATCTCAGCCAATATTGCACTTAAATGAACAAATAAGGTGTCTAGACCTATGTTTTGAGGGTCAACCGGTCAAGGATCTCAGTGAAACTATTCTTAAAGTGACCACATGTGCCCGTGGCATGCTGGTGTACAAATCAGTGCTGCCATTACAATAAAGTCACATTTATACCAAGTAAGAGATACCAATATTGCATATAACTTTTACAAATAAGGTATCTAGACAGGTGCTGTGCATTTAAGCAAGCTTTATAATTTAGAATATACTGTAGCATAACATCAAAAACTAAAAACATTCTTAGTATGAACAATAGTATACGGCAGTATACACGCTATAGAATGGCCTGCAATATGCAGTACAAAATTCAAACAGTCACACAATCCTGTAACAGTATTCCATCCTATTACTATACACACTCAAAGGCAAAAATGTAAACCGTGTACAAACAGTGACCACCCTAGCCTGCACCATAAAGAACAAAATGCACAAACGTCACATTAATCAGTCATCGTGTTCATAGAACTCATCAGTCTTCTTTGTCTTCTTGTCCATGGTCTCCAATGACAAGGATTTTCAACCATCTCTGCCCTTCATATGGTTTTGTTTTTACCACAATAGCTTCATCAGCTCGCTTGTATAAGGCGATGGTTCTCTTCAGAGCAGAGTAGCATGGAGGAAGACGAGCCAGGTCAACTTTAGATTTAAGAAGTGAGTTTGTCATTTGCCCCCACCATTGTCCGCAGCAACTTGGCACGGGTGACGTCCACTGGGGCGGCGGTGGCTCAGGGGTAGAGTGGCTGGATGGTAACCGCAAGGTTGCCAGTTCAAACCCGGGCTCCCCCAGAGTTAGTGTCGAAGTGTCCTTGAGCAAGACACTGAACCCCTAACAGCTCCCGATGTGCAGGTTGGTGCTTTGCATGGTTTCCGCTGCCATCAGTGTATGAATGTGTGTGTGAATGTGTGTGTCTATGTAAAGCGCCTTGGATAAAGGCGCTTTATAAATGCACCATTTACCATACTGAAGACTCGCAACTCTGTCCATACAGCAGACAGATGAATTGCTCCAACTATACTAATTAAGGATCTGTTCCATATAGTGTAGCACAAGGCACATTTGAAGGACCCCCATAACCCTTACAGGTCCATTTGGTTCCATTTGTACATTCAGAGTTGCACACCCGTAAGGGGCCCTGCATATCAACAGCTCAGTGGCCTTGTGGTCAGAGCGTTTGCCTTGAGACTGGGAGGTCGGGGTTCGATCCCCGGCCGGGTCATACCAAAGACTCCGAAAAATGGAACCCAGTACATCCCTGCTTGTCCCTGCTTGGCACTCAGCATCAAGGGTTGGATTGGGGTAAGTCCCTGATACATACTAGCGTCATGTCCAGGGGGTGTACTTGTACATCAAGCTGCCTCCTACTACAGAAACAGGAGATAGGCTCCTGCCCTATGGGCCTCATGGCTCTGCAAGGCTTACAGGTCCATTTGGTTCCATTCTGTACACACTGTAAAGTTACACACCCGTAAGAGGCCCTGGATATCATCAACAGCTCAGTGGCCTTGTAGTTAGAGCGTCCGCCCTGAGACTGGATGGTCAGGGGTTCGATCCCCAGCTGGGTAATACCAAAGGGTTGGATTGGGGTAAGTCCCTGCGACATACTAGTCATGCCAGGGAGTGTACTTGTTAGGCTCCTGCCCTATGGGCCACATGGCTTGGCTTGAGCTATAGAGCTATTTGAATTGTGAGTCTTCAGTGAAACAGTGGTGGGAGCAGATGACAAACAAATTTCTAAATCTAAAGTTGACCTGGCTCGTCTTCCTCCATGCTACTCTGCTCTGAAGAGAACCATCGTGTCTTATACAAGCGAGCTGATGAAGCTTTTTTGGAAAAAACAAAACCCTATGATGAAGGGCAGGGGGGGTTGAAACTAAAGAGTTTTTTAATCCAGTGTGTCCTGCGGTGCAGTCCTACCAACCTCACTGGTTGATCTCCTTGACACTGTCTGGAGAGCATGGACAAGAAGCCGACGAGATAGAGGAATTGATTTAATCGGCACTGATTTGTACACCAGCATGCCACGGGCACATGTGGTCACTTTAGGAATAGTTTCACTGAGATCCTCGACCCTCAAAACATAGGTCTAGACACCTTATTTGTTCATTTAAGTGCAATATTGGCTGAGTGAAAATCGATTAATTTGATAATGGAGGCACTCATTTGCATAAAAATGGTAGATGGGACACTTTGCAAACTTTTTAACATAGCTTATTCAAGTAAGAAATATTCCATGATGTGGAGTGAGTTAAAACTCAGTCATTCATTCATTTATTCCAAATGTATAGCTGATACTGACTGAATATACAATTTTCACCGATTTGAGGTATAGTTCATAATTTTGGCGACAGAAAGAGTAATTTACAAGATAGAAAGGTTATCTTGGGCTCAAATTGAAGCTTGGGGATATGAGAAGTTTTCTATATACAATATGAGGCAGTGATACTCACCATAATGTGTTGGAAAATAACCATCTTTGTTGTTATTAGTCAAGCGGACACCATATTTTTTGGTGTTTCTGAGGATGATGTGGGTCATATTTAAGAATATAATGGTAGCAACCAACCAAATCCTGTTCTGCTACTTACCCCTATGTGTCAAGATACTCCATGACCACTTTCAGACCACCATGTCTATTTATGTAATTTTAGTGAATTAATATTTGCCTTTACACAATTTCGCCAGAGCCATATACCAAAAAGGGGGTTTTGAGGTAGGTGGGACATTTTGACAACTTTTTATCATAGCTCATCATTTTCAGCACATTTTTTCCAATAAGAAAACACTGATTAGAAGTATAATTCCGGGGGGTGCATGATACCCCCTTCCAGTGACTGTACTAGTTATTCATAGTCTGGAGTTTCGGTGGTGAGGTGACCACCGAACTACAACATGACGTCACGAGCCGCGGTGAAGAGCAAACCACCGCCCCAGCCCAGAGAGAACTCTGTTTTTACTCACCACAGCTCAACGTTATTTCAGCTGCGGTGGTCACCTCCCCACCGAAAATCCAGACTATGAATGAGCCTTAACGAGCGCTTCGCAGCAAAATGTGCACAAGCTTTCAGCCAGGCTTGATGATCCTGGCTCGCCGAAACCGCCCATTCTCAGCCTCGCTTGGCTTTAGTGGAACGGAATAAACCAGGATGTACAGACCAGGATTTAACAAGCCTGGTTTTGGCTTAAATTTTGTATTAGTTTGGCTTTATTTATTTTTTAACTCCCTACATATATATTCCAGCCAAATGGGTTAATACTATTATACTAAATAAATGTTATAGGTGTAATGTTTATTCTGTTTAGTAATAGCCTTGGGGGAAACTTCTGATCAACTATTATCTATCAACTAGGTACGGTCGCCCCTTTTCCATGTCGCCCCACTACTCTACCTAGCTGTAAATAACAAACATAATTCATGTTGGTGATTATTAAGGCCAAACGGAATCTGTGGGGTTTTTTCTGTTTTTCTGTGGTGACTCCGGAGGAAGATCTGCGGGATTCTGCGGAGTGTTTTCTTTTTCTTTTAAGGTTTTAGACAGTTATCCAGGACTATAATCAATGTGTTTAGAGCAAAAATAACTCTAAATATGCTAAATAAACCTTAAAGTACCACAACAAAGCAATTAAGATCTACCGTAAATCCTCATTTATAATCCGGGGCTTTTATTTGTCTTAACCGATTCTGATACCGGGCTTTTATTGGAAGGAGGCAGCTATAAGAAGGAGGCCTATATTTCTACTTTTCAAACTGATCATAATGAATAAATCACATTTTGGGTCTGTTAGACAGTTAGCACCCTGTAAAATGTACTGGACTCATTTATTGAAACCAAGTCCTCATAAAATATTAAAAAGTGCAGTTGCAGGTGCTCACTGGTCATTTTAACGGTTTTTTATAACAATATTGGCATATTGCCTCTGGCAAATACTAGTGTTGTAGTTCTCGAGACATGGTCTCGTCTCGAGACCGGTCTCGAGACCACATTTTCGTTGTCTCGGTCTTGTCTCGGTCTCGCGCCTCTCGCCTTTTTTGTCTTGCGGTCTCGTCTTGGTCTCGCCCCTCATTTGTCTTGGTCTTGTCTCGGTCTCGCGCTTCACACCTTTTTTGTCTTGCGGTCTCGTCTTGGTCTCGCCCTTCATTTGTCTTGGTCTCGTCTCGGTCTCGGACCAATTGTCTCGGGTCTCTTCCCCCACCGAGACCACTCGAGACGAGACAATGCAAAACGTTCTATCAACCCGATTGCAAGGACTGATCCCATTCATATTAACATTAAAGACAGCTGTAGGAGCGCAGCGCAGCGCTGAATTAGAGCACACGTAATCTTAAATCTATTGAAATTGGGTTAGAACATGTTCTGATTGTATGAAATGATATCAGGCTGGCATAAATAAAGTGTCGGCCGGGTGGCGGAGAGTTACACAGCGCCACAGCCTGACTTTTTTGGTATAGTGCGAACGGCGTCGGTGCGGCTTGCGAGGCCTCGCGCTAGACAGCTTTTTTTTATTCTTTGAAATGGGAACGGGGCTAGCTCTCTCTCTCTCTATCTCTCTCTCCCCGTCTGTGTGTGTGTCTGTCTGTGTCTCTCTCTCTCTCTCTCTCTCTCTCTCTGTTTCTGCCTGTCTGTGTCTCTCTCTCTCTCTCTCTCCGTCTGTGTCTCTCTCTCTCTCTCTCTCTCTCCGTCTGTGTGTCTGTCTGTCTGTGTCTGTCTGTGTCTCTCTCTCTCTCTCTCTCTCTCTCTCTCTCCGTCTGCCTCTCTCTCTCTCTCTCTCTCTCTATTAACTATTTAATTACATATTTCCATTTTGCACCAATATTATACTACCATGTCTTAATACAGTGTTGCTTTTTACAAATAAAATAAGCAAATTAAGGTTGATCACAAAGTTAGTGTGGGTATCAGCAGGCTACTTTGATGGGAATGCGACGGGTTGAAGAACAACCGCTGCAGGGTTTGACTGTGAACAGTGAATCATTCTAGTTTCTTACCTTGTGGCTCATGCTAGTCATTTGAAGAATTTTATAATCCAATAATTATATAATCCAAGGTTTGTTTGTCTGGAGATCCAACGCTATGTCATATTATTAAAGTAAGTAAACTTTAAGAAGCGCTGGTCATTGTGCTGCAGTCAGTGAGAAGCTGGTCCGCTCTGCTAATTGATCTGACCTATATATTTGCGCAACTGACTGGCATGAGGGTAATTACTTATTTGGCAGCACCTGCAATTCCAATAGGACATTTGAAAAGGCTTTCATATATTAATATTTTTTTCTAATAAGGTTTGGCCTTATAGATTTTGTATAGTTTTGGATATTGATTCATTAATTAACACAAAAATGTTTCTCCCAGGCTCTGATGTGCATGCCTCATTGTTATTCATTAATTGATATTTAAAATAAATATTTGAATGAATCATGCTGTAGTAGGCCTATACCTAATTTTGTAAAATCTATTTGCACTGCAGTGTTTCAGATCAAGATTGTTTTCTGTGCCTATCAAATAAGAGGGAAAAATGGTCTTGGTCTCGGTCTCGGTCTCGACCTGCTAGGTCTTGGTCTTGGTCTTGGTCTCGGCCCCCTAGGCTCGCAGCGGTCTTGGTCTCGGTCTCGGTCTCGACCTGCTAGGTCTTGGTCTTGGTCTCGGCCCCCTAGGCTCGCAGCGGTCTTGGTCTCGGTATCGGTCTCGACCTGCTAGGTCTTGGTCTTGGTCTTGGTCTCGGCCCCCTAGGCTCGCAGCGGTCTTGGTCTCGGTATCGGTCTCGACCTGCTAGGTCTTGGTCTTGTCTTGGTCTCGCTTTAGGTGGTCTCGACTACAACACTAGCAAATACCATAATAAAATCAACATCAATTTTAAACTATGATTCCCTGCTCTCATATGACATGAAAATAAATCCAATGACAGTCCCTCAGTCAAATCTGGTCACAGTACTATTTACTATCCTATTTATTATTATTCAAATAGGCTATGGTATGGTATGTATCTAGGCCTACAGTTAGGCTAATGACAAGTTCATATGCAAATACTAATAACAAAATGTAAAATAAAAAATGTATGGTAGGCCATTTCCTATAATATCAAAGCAGCTAATATGAACAGTGCAACACTGCAGTGATCCAACTATTGCAACTTCAACGGGGGAGAGAGAGTCGCGTTAGAGAGAGAGAGAGAGAGAGAGGAGGGGGTCGCGTTAGCAACAGGCTAAGCTCACAGCATATCGGTACGTTCGTTCTATAAGGCTAGATCGGCTACCGTCTGGGGGGCTGCTAAGAACCAAACGGTAGCGATCTACCCTTTAATAGAACAAACGTACGGGTACATTCGTTGCATGAAGCGTAGATCTGCGAGCTCGCAGCACGTCATGTCACAAACAGAAACAGTACTCTCCCTCCGCAGTTAGACTGCTGCTCTCGTTGTCCGTGGCCATGAAAAGTGCTTATAGTGGCGTTCTCTCCCGAAGTTTGTTTGTTGCGTTGTGCACGAGCGCGAGCAATATGCGACCACCGGCATTTGGACACTAGTGACAGCCAGCCATGCAGTCAGGGCAGCGAAGGTAACAGATACGGCACTTGAAAAAAAAGACTTCCGACAGCTTTTGAAGTTTTGATATAAAGCTATATTAAATATTCTCGTCCAGAGCCTAGAGAATGAGGGGAGGAGGGAGGGGCGGGATGCATCCACTGGTTAATATTATGCTGGCCTGGGTAAAGTAAACTACAACATGAACGGCGTTTTCATCGGAACACCGCGGCCGCGTATTCCGTTTGGGCCTGGACTGATTATATAAAAGGTATTATCATATTAATTTAGCATTGTATCTCTTACACTGTGTCCTACACTGTCTCTTACACTGTGTCCTACACTGTGTCCTACACTGTCTCTTACACTGTGTCCTACACTGTGTCCTACACTGTCTCCTAAACTGTGTCCTACACTGTCTCTTACACTGTGTCCTACACTGTCTCCTACACTAGGTCCTACACTGTCTCCTAAACTGTGTCCCTCTCAGCTTGCTGTCTGTCCATGTCTCTGTGCTGTAGGTGAGCTAGGAGACAGGAGGAGGAGACACTTCACAGCAGAACAGAGTCTAGGAGGTGAGCTAGGAGACACTTCACAGCAGAACAGAGTCTAGGAGGTGAGCTAGGAGACACTTCACAGCAGAACAGAGTCTAGGAGGTGAGCTAGGAGACACTTCACAGCAGAACAGAGTCTAGGAGGTGAGCTAGGAGACACTTCACACCAGAACAGAGCCTAGGAGGTGAGCTAGGAGACTGGAGGAGACACTTCACAGCAGAACAGAGTCTAGGAGGTGAGCTAGGAGACTGGAGGAGACACTTCACAGCAGAACAGAGCCTAGGAGGTGAGCTAGGAGACTGGAGGAGACACTTCACAGCAGAACAGAGTCTAGGAGGTGAGCTAGGAGACTGGAGGAGACACTTCACAGCAGAACAGAGCCTAGGAGGTGAGCTAGGAGACTGGAGGAGACACTTCACAGCAGAACAGAGCAATTTACAATTTAGGCATTTAGCAGACGCTCTTAATCCAGAGCGATTTACATTAGGCAAGAACAAAAGTATGGGAATACATCACATATATAAAATGCATTTATCAAGAAACATGCGTAAGCTAAGAACGTAACTAGAACATATCTATATAATGACACTATACATATTAACTATACATATATACTATGCTATACATATGTACTATGATGTGCTATGACTACATACAATGCAATTATTGTGCTGTCTACATGACATGCTATAAGTCTGTTTCAAATGCTATCTAAGTCTAAAAAGTGCTATCTAAGGGGGTAGGATAAGTGCTATGGGCCATAGGAGCCTAGGAGGTGAGCTAGGAGACTGGAGGAGACACTTCACAGCAGAACAGAGTCTAGGAGGTGAGCTAGGAGACACTTCACAGCAGAACAGAGTCTAGGAGGTGAGCTAGGAGACACTTCACAGCAGAACAGAGTCTAGGAGGTGAGCTAGGAGACTGGAGGAGGAGACACTTCACAGCAGAACAGAGCAATTTACAATTTAGGCATTTAGCAGACGCTCTTAATCCAGAGCGACTTACATTAGGCAAGAACAAAAGTATGGGAATACATCACATATATAAAATGCATTTATCAAGAAACATGCGTAAGCTAAGAACGTAACTAGAACATATCTATATAATGACACTATACATATTAACTATACATATATACTATACTATGCTATACATATGTACTATGATGTGCTATGACTACATACAATGCAATTATTGTGCTGTCTACATGACATGCTATAAGTCTGTTTCAAATGCTATCTAAGTCTAAAAAGTGCTATCTAAGGGGGTAGGATAAGTGCTATGGGCCATAGGAGCCTAGGAGGTGAGCTAGGAGACTGGAGGAGACACTTCACAGCAGAACAGAGTCTAGGAGGTGAGCTAGGAGACACTTCACAGCAGAACAGAGTCTAGGAGGTGAGCTAGGAGACACTTCACAGCAGAACAGAGTCTAGGAGGTGAGCTAGGAGGTAACAAGACAACTCACCCCTTTTCCGTTTTCCTCCCGGAATTTTCCCCAGTGAGGGGTGGGAGAGGCTGGACAGCAGACGGCTGGACTTTGAATTTCTCTAACTATAAACATTCACGACAGCAGACAGCCTAAGTACAAATATATTTATGAAAAGCTACTACAGTGAAGTCTGTTCACAGAAGTTGTTGTAGGCTATGTGGGTATTAAAGTAGATAAGACGCGTCAAATGGAGTCTGTACGGCTGGAGATAAACGGACACATGACGTCGGTGGGAGAGCAGATTTTGTGTGTTTCTCTAACTATAAACATTCACGACAGCAGACAGCCTAAGTACAAATATATTTATGAAAAGCTACTACAGTGAAGTCTGTTCACAGAAGTTGTTGTAGGCTATGTGGGTATTATCTGACGAGGTACCATTTGAGTGGGAAAAACCTTACATATACTAAATAATACTAAATTGTTTATAGGGTCAATATAAGTAAAATAATATAGCCTTTCCACAGGAGTATCTTTTTCTATTTTTCCAAAAAGAATACAAACAGCCAATAGCATATTACAACGTTATCCCCCTCACTGGGGAAAATTCCGGGAGGAAAAACGGGCAGGCACCGGGGTGAGTTGTCCAGTATTCAGCTAGGAGACTGGAGGAGGAGACACTTCACAGCAGAACAGAGCCTAGGAGGTGAGCTAGGAGACTGGAGGAGACACTTCACAGCAGAACAGAGTCTAGGAGGTGAGCTAGGAGACTGGAGGAGACACTTCACAGCAGAACAGAGTCTCTAGGAGGTGAGCTAGGAGACTGGAGGAGACACTTCACAGCAGAACAGAGCCTAGGAGGTGAGCTAGGACACTGGAGGAGACACTTCACAGAAGAACAGAGTCTAGGAGGTGAGCTAGGACACTGGAGGAGACACTTCACAGCAGAACAGAGCCTAGGAGGTGAGCTAGGAGACTGGAGGAGGAGACACTTCACAGCAGAACAGAGTCTAGGAGGTGAGCTAGGACACTGGAGGAGACACTTCACAGAAGAACAGAGCGAGAGAGAGTGGTGGGTGGAATAGGTTCGATGCATCATGCATGGCGTGAGAGTGGTGGGTGGAATAGGTTTGATGCTTCATACATGGCGTGAGAGTGGTGGGTGGAATAGGTTCGATGCTTCATGCATGGTGTGAGAGTGGTGGGTGGAATAGGTTCGATGCTTCATGCATGGCGTGAGAGTGGAGGGTGGAATAGGTGTGATGCTTCATGCATGGCGTGAGAGTGGTGGGTGGAATAGGTTCGATGCTTCATGCATGACGTGAGAGTGGTGGGTGGAATAGGTGTGATGCTTCATGCATGGCGTGAGAGTGGTGGGTGGAATAGGTGTGATGCTTCATGCATGGCGTGAGAGTGGTGGGTGGAATAGGTGTGATGCTTCATGCATGGCGTGAGAGTGGTGGGTGGAATAGGTGTGATGCTTCATGCATGGTGTGAGAGTGGTGGGTGGAATAGGTGTGATGCTTCATGCATGGCGTGAGAGTGGTGGGTGGAATAGGTTTGATGCTTCATGCATGGCGTGAGAGTGGTGGGTGGAATAGGTTCGATGCTTCATGCATGGTGTGAGAGTGGAGGGTGGAATAGGTTCGATGCTTCATGCATGGCGTGAGAGTGGTGGGTGGAATAGGTTCGATGCTTCATGCATGGCGTGAGAGTGGTGGGTGGAATAGGTTCGATGCTTCATGCATGGCGTGAGAGTGGTGGGTGGAATAGGTTCGATGCTTCATGCATGGCGTGAGAGTGGTGGGTGGAATAGGTTCGATGCTTCATGCATGGTGTGAGAGTGGTGGGTGGAATAGGTTCGATGCTCCATGCATGGCGTGAGAGTGGTGGGTGGAATAGGTTTGATGCTTCATGCATGGCGTGAGAGTGGTGGGTGGAATAGGTTCGATGCTTCATGCATGGCGTGAGAGTGGTGGGTTCAAAATGGCAAAAAATTAGCCAAGGAGAAAATAACGTTTTACCATGTAGCTGAGGAGAGGTTATAAATCTTGTCAAGCCTGCCTTCCTTTTTTTACTTTACCTTCATTAAGTCTTCCTGCAGATACTTTCAACGTAATTAAATCAGGGATGTATTAGCAGTCACCTTGTGCCACAACTTCCCCATATTTCACACGGAGGGCACCCTTTAACAGTGGTAGCAATCAGCAGGACTCTGACCCTGCCAAGAAATCTGTTATTGCGCTGCAGTGACAACACCTTTTTAGATATCGTCTAAAAACCCGTATTCCGGGTTGGTTGCTTTTGCAGTAGGTGAGTGTGAGTCATGAGGTGTTTAAAGATGTCATAGAAGCATGTCATAGGCATAATGAGAGAATGCATGGCTCAACTTTGACTCGATGACATTAAGGTTAAAATAAAATGATCCTCGTTGTAAGGATTCATATTGAACAGACCATCTCAGCTTAATCAATGTCAGACTGATACGGTATAGCCTACTTTATCATTATGATAGTAAAGCCCAGGGCGACTGCTGGCGCAGTAATTTTCTCCCACAGAGAATACTTGGGTCAATTCATAGTTGAAATCCATTCAGAGACTTTGGGGAGTTTGTTTTAGTCGTGTGAACTGCAAGAGAAGCAGGTTTGTTTCATGTTTTAATGGTGGAACTGTAGCCTGTCTTCTTGCTTAGTGTAATGACTCTGAATCCGATTAGGTAAAAGTCATTGTGGATAAATCTCATAGAAAGGAAAACAGTCAGAAACAGACTTGCTCTCTGCATAAACATTTAAGGCAGACTCCTTAGACAAAGACTAAGAAATTATATTTATTTTATTTTAACATGCGCATAAAGTGCTCTGTGCTCAAAGTGAGGAGTGCAAAGAATAAGCAAACGTTTCGGTCCTAGGACCTTCATCAGTAACCTGACTCCGCCAGATGGGGCAGCAGAGAGTACACTGGGTTGAACCCAGTGTATTCTCTGCTGCCCCATCTGGCGGAGTCAGGTTACTTCATCAGTGCTATATGAGTGGATCACAGACAGACAAGTTGCTCTTATAGGACCCCTGGCTCTGGATCAGCTCAGGTGCTGAGGATCACTACTCAAGGACATAACATTACAGAACAAAAAGGTTACATAGCATTAAACATGGAATCATAATCTACGCTTATAGCACTGATGAAGGCCCTATAAGGCAGACACGTTTGCTACTTTGTTGTACCCCTCACTTTGAGCATGGATCACATTAAAATCAAATAAATACTATTTTCTTAGTCTCTGTACTCTAAGGAGTCTCCCTTAATATTTCACGAAGAGAAGCTTTTTCTGCCAGAAGGACAAAGAAGGGCGTAATAGTTCACCTTGTACTTTAATCTCACAGAAGCAACGGCTCCCCTTTAAAAGGAAAGTACTGCTGCACCATTACGGGCGGCTGTGGCTCAGGAGGTAGAGCAGGTCGTCCAATGATCCATGGGTCGGCGGTTCGAATCCCGGCTCCTCCTGTCTACATGTCGAAGTGTCCTTGGGCAAGACACTGAACCCCAAATTTCTCCCGATGTGCTGGTTGGTACCTTGCATGGCTTCCGCCACCATCGGTGTGTGAATGGGTGAATGTAATGCACAATCTATGTAAAGCGCCTTGGATAAAGGCGCTATATAAATGCACCATTTACCATTTTTACCATTTACTTGCTGTCGAATCAGATGCTAGAATCAGAATCTTAAAATATTTGGCAGTCGTCTACACTGTTAAATAGCCTATTTGGAGGAAACATGTTCTGCATCTATAACTTTCATTACAGTGCTTGTGTGGACATGGTAAGTGATCATTATGGATCTAATCACATGTGTGGACATGGTAAGTGATCATTATGGATCTAATCACATGTGTGGACATGGTAAGTGATCATTACAGTGCTTGTGTGGACATGGTAAGTGATCATTATGCTTGTGTGGACATGGTAAGTGATCATTATGGATCTAATCACATGTGTGGACATGGTAAGTGATCATTATGGATCTAATCACTTGTGTGGACATGGTAAGTGATCATTATGGATCTAATCACATGTGTGGACATGGTAAGTGATCATTATGGATCTAATCACATGTGTGGACATGGTAAGTGATCATTATGGATCTAATCACATGTGTGGACATGGTAAGTGATCATTATGGATCTAATCACTTGTGTGGACATGGTAAGTGATCATTATGGATCTAATCACATGTGTGGACATGGTAAGTGATCATTATGGATCTAATCACTTGTGTGGACATGGTAAGTGATCATTATGGATCTATTCACATGTGTGGACATGGTAAGTGATCATTATGGATCTAATCACATGTGTGGACATGGTAAGTGATCATTATGGATCTAATCACTTGTGTGGACATGGTAAGTGATCATTATGGATCTATTCACATGTGTGGACATGGTAAGTGATCATTATGGATCTAATCACTAGTGTTGTAGTCGAGACCACCTAAAGCGAGACCAAGACAAGACCAAGACCTAGCAGGTCGAGACCGATACCGAGACCAAGACCGCTGCGAGCCTAGGGGGCCGAGACCAAGACCAAGACCAAGACCTAGCAGGTCGAGACCGATACCGAGACCAAGACCGCTGCGAGCCTAGGGGGCCGAGACCAAGACCAAGACCTAGCAGGTCGAGACCGAGACCGAGACCAAGACCGCTGCGAGCCTAGGGGGCCGAGACCAAGACCAAGACCAAGACCTAGCAGGTCGAGACCGAGACCGAGACCAAGACCATTTTTCCCTCTTATTTGATAGGCACAGAAAACAATCTTGATCTGAAACACTGCAGTGCAAATAGATTTTACAAAATTAGGTATAGGCCTACTACAGCATGATTCATTCAAATATTTATTTTAAATATCAATTAATGAATAACAATGAGGCATGCACATCAGAGCCTGGGAGAAACATTTTTGTGTTAATTAATGAATCAATATCCAAAACTATACAAAATCTATAAGGCCAAACCTTATTAGAAAAAAATATTAATATATGAAAGCCTTTTCAAATGTCCTATTGGAATTGCAGGTGCTGCCAAATAAGTAATTACCCTCATGCCAGTCAGTTGCGCAAATATATAGGTCAGATCAATTAGCAGAGCGGACCAGCTTCTCACTGACTGCAGCACAATGACCAGCGCTTCTTAAAGTTTACTTACTTTAATAATATGACATAGCGTTGGATCTCCAGACAAACAAACCTTGGATTATATAATTATTGGATTATAAAATTCTTCAAATGACTAGCATGAGCCACAAGGTAAGAAACTAGAATGATTCACTGTTCACAGTCAAACCCTGCAGCGGTTGTTCTTCAACCCGTCGCATTCCCATCAAAGTAGCCTGCTGATACCCACACTAACTTTGTGATCAACCTTAATTTGCTTATTTTATTTGTAAAAAGCAACACTGTATTAAGACATGGTAGTATAATATTGGTGCAAAATGGAAATATGTAATTAAATAGTTAATAGAGAGAGAGAGAGAGAGAGAGAGGCAGACGGAGAGAGAGAGAGAGAGAGAGAGAGAGAGAGAGAGACACAGACAGACACAGACAGACAGACACACAGACGGAGAGAGAGAGAGAGAGAGAGAGACACAGACGGAGAGAGAGAGAGAGAGAGACACAGACAGGCAGAAACAGAGAGAGAGAGAGAGAGAGAGAGAGAGACACAGACAGACACACACACAGACGGGGAGAGAGAGATAGAGAGAGAGAGAGCTAGCCCCGTTCCCATTTCAAAGAATAAAAAAAAGCTGTCTAGCGCGAGGCCTCGCAAGCCGCACCGACGCCGTTCGCACTATACCAAAAAAGTCAGGCTGTGGCGCTGTGTAACTCTCCGCCACCCGGCCGACACTTTATTTATGCCAGCCTGATATCATTTCATACAATCAGAACATGTTCTAACCCAATTTCAATAGATTTAAGATTACGTGTGCTCTAATTCAGCGCTGCGCTGCGCTCCTACAGCTGTCTTTAATGTTAATATGAATGGGATCAGTCCTTGCAATCGGGTTGATAGAACGTTTTGCATTGTCTCGTCTCGAGTGGTCTCGGTGGGGGAAGAGACCCGAGACAATTGGTCCGAGACCGAGACGAGACCAAGACAAATGAAGGGCGAGACCAAGACGAGACCGCAAGACAAAAAAGGTGTGAAGCGCGAGACCGAGACAAGACCAAGACAAATGAGGGGCGAGACCAAGACGAGACCGCAAGACAAAAAAGGCGAGAGGCGCGAGACCGAGACAAGACCGAGACAACGAAAATGTGGTCTCGAGACCGGTCTCGAGACGAGACCATGTCTCGAGAACTACAACACTACTAATCACATGTGTGGACATGGTAAGTGATCATTATGGATCTAATCACATGTGTGGACATGGTAAGTGATCATTATGGATCTAATCACATGTGTGGACATGGTAAGTGATCATTATGGATCTAATCACATGTGTGGACATGGTAAGTGATCATTATGGATCTAATCACATGTGTGGACATGGTAAGTGATCATTATGGATCTAATCACATGTGTGGACATGGTAAGTGATCATTATGGATCTAATCACATGTGTGGACATGGTAAGTGATCATTATGGATCTAATCACATGTGTGGACATGGTAAGTGATCATTATGGATCTAATCACATGTGTGGACATGGTAAGTGATCATTATGGATCTAATCACATGTGTGGACATGGTAAGTGATCATTATGGATCTAATCACATGTGTGGACATGGTAAGTGATCATTATGGATCTAATCACATGTGTGGACATGGTAAGTGATCATTATGGATCTAATCACATGTGTGGACATGGTAAGTGATCATTATGGATCTAATCACATGTGTGGACATGGTAAGTGATCATTATGGATCTAATCACATGTGTGGACATGGTAAGTGATCATTATGGATCTAATCACATGTGTGGACATGGTAAGTGATCCTTATGGATCTAATCACATGTGTGGACATGGTAAGTGATCCTTATGGATCTAATCACATGTGTGGACATGGTAAGTGATCCTTATGGATCTAATCACATGTGTGGACATGGTAAGTGATCATTATGGATCTAATCACATGTGTGGACATGGTAAGTGATCATTATGGATCTAATCACATGTGTGGACATGGTAAGTGATCATTATGGATCTAATCACATGTGTGGACATGGTAAGTGATCATTATGGATCTAATCACATGTGTGGACATGGTAAGTGATCATTATGGATCTAATCACATGTGTGGACATGGTAAGTGATCATTATGGATCTAATCACATGTGTGGACATGGTAAGTGATCATTATGGATCTAATCACATGTGTGGACATGGTAAGTGATCATTATGGATCTAATCACATGTGTGGACATGGTAAGTGATCATTATGGATCTAATCACATGTGTGGACATGGTAAGTGATCATTATGGATCTAATCACATGTGTGGACATGGTAAGTGATCATTATGGATCTAATCACATGTGTGGACATGGTAAGTGATCATTATGGATCTAATCACATGTGTGGACATGGTAAGTGATCATTATGGATCTAATCACATGTGTGGACATGGTAAGTGATCATTATGGATCTAATCACATGTGTGGACATGGTAAGTGATCATTATGGATCTAATCACATGTGTGGACATGGTAAGTGATCATTATGGATCTAATCACATGTGTGGACATGGTAAGTGATCATTATGGATCTAATCACATGTGTGGACATGGTAAGTGATCATTATGGATCTAATCACATGCCAAAACATTGTACTTAATCAAACCAATTACTTTGAATGCCCAAAAGTATAACTCAGTGCCTTTGCAGTTCAACCAAACTGAAACGTAGCACACTGAGATTTACAACATTCCAAAACCACACATTAATCAGGATAATATCTCCATTTTACAGTGCTGACACACAACTCGCTATAAGTGTCTAATGATGACTATGGAATTTAGTTAGGTGCTGTGAATGACTCAGACACTTTTGGCAACTTTTATTAGAGACACTTTTCCATTCCCATTTCCAGTGAGGAGAACAGATCCAGCTGTCATGGGGCAGAATATGGCTAGGAATAATACAACATTTATATACAGTAGGCTATAGACTGGGCGTGATACTCAAATTGGCTTGGGGTCACTGCTGGCATTGCTATTTCATAGGAGGGCCACTTCAAGTACTATTGAAAATGTACCATTTGTTTCATGAGTCAGTATTGTGCGTATTGCCCCCAGTGTGTCAGGACCTTAAGCCTGAGCAGCTGCATTTATTCATGTTTTAGTTTATTAGTCCAGAAAGGTTTCTCGTAGATGCTTTTTGAAAAAGGCACATTGCCTGACTGAACATTTTGGACAGCACTGGGAAGTTTAGAGGTAAGGTATAATGTCCAGCCATGTACATTATTTTCCATGTCCACCGTAAGATGAACCTAAGTAGGCTAGAATGGGGTTGCTAGGTGTAAAAGTATGTAGGACTAGTAGCATTACAAAATTTGTGCTATTGCCATAGATAATGCATTGGGCGTTTAAGTTAAATAACTCAGAAACTACAAAACATTTCAAAGTAAAAAGTTCCAGCATGTGGCTCCACAGTAAGGTGAATAATAAAAAGTGTGAATGGAGTTTCTAGGTGAAAGTGCTTTTTTGACGTGCCAATGTCTGCCATTGAGCCCCATTGTAAATTTCTCAAATTTGAAAGCACTATATTTCTAAAACTATGAAACATTTCAAAGATTCCTTTTCAGGCAAACATGTCCACCGTAAGATGAACCTAAGTAGGCTAGAATGGGGTTGCTATGTGTAAGTATGTAGGACTAGTAGCATGCCAAAGTTTGTGCTATTGCCATAGAGAATGCATTGGGCGTTTAAGTTAAATAACTTAGGAACTACAAAACATTTCAAAGTAAAAAGTTCCAGAATGTGTCTCCACAGTAAGCTGAATAATACAAAGTGTGAATGGAGTTTCTAGGTGAAAGTGATTTTTTGACGTGCCACTATCTGCCATTATACATTTCTCAAATTTGAAAGCAATATATTTCTAATACTATGAAACATTTCAAAGATTCCTTTTCAGGCAAACATGTCCACCGTAAGACGAACCTAAATAGGTTTGAATGGGGTTTCTAGGTGTAAGTATGTAGGACTAGTAGCATGCCAAAGTTATACATTTCTCATATTTGATTTCGGACGCCAATTTCGTTTTTCGTGATTTTGGAGGATTTGAAAAAAATATGAAAATCATGAAAAAACGACATACTATAGTTCATGGTTTTGGACGGCATACTATAGCATGTCGTTTTTCGTGATTTTGGAGGATTTGAAAAAAAGATAAAAATCACTAAAAAAGGGCATACTATAGTCCATGGTTTCGGACCGCATGCCGTTTTTCATGATGAAAAATGAAAAAAATGTACCTGTAAACTACAACAAAACAAACTAAGGCACTGGTGTGGTACTTCTGGTTTACCAGAACGGGGTTCAAGTCCCTGGAGTGCTCTGCTCAATTTGTTGTATTTACATGGTTTTATTTAATTTTCTGCTCATTGTGTTGCCTTTTCATAGATAACCCCCAGGCTCCCTACTGTGTTTGTACTCAAGTCTATTTATTACATAATGATTTCTGACCATGGTCTCGGAGTGATTTTCGTCTTTTTTTCAAATCTTCGTTTTTCATCATTTTTGACCATGGGCTATAGCCCATATCGGACAGAATACTATAGCAGGCCATTTATCTACATTTTTGAGGATTTGAAAAAAAGACGAAAATCACTCGAGACAATGGGCTATAGCCCATGGTCACACCTTTTCGTCACACTTTTCCGTCACACTTTCTCGTCACACTTTTTCGTTACAGGTTTTAAAAAAATGATGAAAATCATGAACAAACAACATACTAAAGTTCATGGTTTCAGAAGACATACTATAGTATGTCGTTTTTCATGATTTTGAAGGATTTAAAAAAATGATGAAAATCATGAAAAAACAACATTTTATACATGTAGCATGTGCTCCGAGACCATGGACTATAGCCTGACGCTTTTCAGTGATTTTCACCTTTTTTTCCAAATCCTCCGAAACCGTGAAAAATGGCACCCTGTAGCATGTGCTCCGAGACCATGGACTATAGCCTGTCGCTTTTCAGTGATTTTCACCTTTTGTTCAAATCCTCCGAAACCGTGAAAAATGCCACCCTATAGCATGTGCTCCGAGACCATGGACTATAGCCTGTCGCTTTTCAGTGATTTTCACCTTTTTTTCAAATCCTCCGAAACCGTGAAAAATGCCACCCTATAGCATGTGCTCCGAGACCATGGACTATAGCCTGACGCTTTTCAGTGATTTTCACCTTTTGTTCAAATCCTCCGAAACCGTGAAAAATGCCACCCTATAGCATGTGCTCCGAGACCATGGACTATAGCCTGACGCTTTTCAGTGATTTTCACCTTTTTTTCCAAATCCTCCGAAACCGTGAAAAATGCCACCCTATAGCATGTGCTCCGAGACCATGGACTATAGCCTGACGCTTTTCAGTGATTTTCACCTTTTGTTCAAATCCTCTGAAACCGTGAAAAATGCCACCCTATAGCATGTGCTCCGAGACCATGGACTATAGCCTGTCGCTTTTCAGTGATTTTCACCTTTTTTTCAAATCCTCCGAAACCGTGAAAAATGCCACCCTATAGCATGTGCTCCGAGACCATGGACTATAGCCTGACGCTTTTCAGTGATTTTCACCTTTTTTTCCAACTCCTCCGAAACCGTGAAAAATGGCACCCTGTAGCATGTGCTCCGAGACCATGGATTATAGCGTCGCTTTTCAGTGATTTCACCTTTTTTCAAATCCTCCGAAACCGTGAAAAATGCCACCCTGTAGCATGTGCTCCGAGACCATGGACTATAGCCTGTCGCTTTTCAGTGATTTTCACCTTTTGTTCAGAACCTCTGAAACCGTGAAAAATGCCACCCTGTAGCATGTGCTCCGAGACCATGGACTATAGCCTGACGCTTTTCAGTGATTTTCACCTTTTTTTTCCAAATCCTCCGAAACCGTGAAAAATGGCACCCTGTAGCATGTGGTCCGAGACCATGGACTATAGCCTGTCGCTTTTCAGTGATTTTCACCTTTTTTTCAAATCCTCCGAAACCGTGAAAAATGCCACCCTATAGCATGTGGTCCGAGACCATGGACTATAGCCTGTCGCTTTTCAGTGATTTTCACCTTTTTTTCAAATCCTCTGAAACCGTGAAAAATGCCACCCTATAGCATGTGCTCCGAGACCATGGACTATAGACTGTCGCTTTTCAGTGATTTTCACCTTTTTTTCAAATCTTCCGAAACCGTGAAAAATGCCACCCTGTAGCATGTGCTCCGAGACCATGGACTATAGCCTGTCGCTTTTCAGTGATTTTCACCTTTTTTTCCAAATCCTCCGAAACCGTGAAAAATGGCACCCTGTAGCATGTGGTCCGAGACCATGGACTATAGCCTGACGCTTTTCAGTGATTTTCACCTTTTGTTCAAATCCTCTGAAACCGTGAAAAATGCCACCCTATAGCATGTGCTCCGAGACCATGGACTATAGCCTGTCGCTTTTCAGTGATTTTCACCTTTTTTTCAAATCCTCCGAAACCGTGAAAAATGCCACCCTATAGCATGTGCTCCGAGACCATGGACTATAGCCTGACGCTTTTCAGTGATTTTCACCTTTTTTTCCAACTCCTCCGAAACCGTGAAAAATGGCACCCTGTAGCATGTGCTCCGAGACCATGGATTATAGCGTCGCTTTTCAGTGATTTCACCTTTTTTCAAATCCTCCGAAACCGTGAAAAATGCCACCCTGTAGCATGTGCTCCGAGACCATGGACTATAGCCTGTCGCTTTTCAGTGATTTTCACCTTTTGTTCAGAACCTCTGAAACCGTGAAAAATGCCACCCTGTAGCATGTGCTCCGAGACCATGGACTATAGCCTGACGCTTTTCAGTGATTTTCACCTTTTTTTTCCAAATCCTCCGAAACCGTGAAAAATGGCACCCTGTAGCATGTGGTCCGAGACCATGGACTATAGCCTGTCGCTTTTCAGTGATTTTCACCTTTTTTTCAAATCCTCCGAAACCGTGAAAAATGCCACCCTATAGCATGTGGTCCGAGACCATGGACTATAGCCTGTCGCTTTTCAGTGATTTTCACCTTTTTTTCAAATCCTCTGAAACCGTGAAAAATGCCACCCTATAGCATGTGCTCCGAGACCATGGACTATAGACTGTCGCTTTTCAGTGATTTTCACCTTTTTTTCAAATCTTCCGAAACCGTGAAAAATGCCACCCTGTAGCATGTGCTCCGAGACCATGGACTATAGCCTGTCGCTTTTCAGTGATTTTCACCTTTTTTTCCAAATCCTCCGAAACCGTGAAAAATGGCACCCTGTAGCATGTGGTCCGAGACCATGGACTATAGACTGTCGCTTTTCAGTGATTTTCACCTTTTTTTCAAATCCTCCGAAACCGTGAAAAATGACACCCTATAGCATGTGCTCCGAGACCATGGACTATAGCCTGACGCTTTTCAGTGATTTTCACCTTTTGTTCAAATCCTCTGAAACCGTGAAAAATGCCACCCTATAGCATGTGCTCCGAGACCATGGACTATAGCCTGTCGCTTTTCAGTGATTTTCACCTTTTTTTCAAATCCTCCGAAACCGTGAAAAATGCCACCCTATAGCATGTGCTCCGAGACCATGGACTATAGCCTGACGCTTTTCAGTGATTTTCACCTTTTTTTCCAACTCCTCCGAAACCGTGAAAAATGGCACCCTGTAGCATGTGCTCCGAGACCATGGATTATAGCGTCGCTTTTCAGTGATTTCACCTTTTTTCAAATCCTCCGAAACCGTGAAAAATGCCACCCTGTAGCATGTGCTCCGAGACCATGGACTATAGCCTGTCGCTTTTCAGTGATTTTCACCTTTTGTTCAGAACCTCTGAAACCGTGAAAAATGCCACCCTGTAGCATGTGCTCCGAGACCATGGACTATAGCCTGACGCTTTTCAGTGATTTTCACCTTTTTTTTCCAAATCCTCCGAAACCGTGAAAAATGGCACCCTGTAGCATGTGGTCCGAGACCATGGACTATAGCCTGTCGCTTTTCAGTGATTTTCACCTTTTTTTCAAATCCTCCGAAACCGTGAAAAATGCCACCCTATAGCATGTGGTCCGAGACCATGGACTATAGCCTGTCGCTTTTCAGTGATTTTCACCTTTTTTTCAAATCCTCTGAAACCGTGAAAAATGCCACCCTATAGCATGTGCTCCGAGACCATGGACTATAGACTGTCGCTTTTCAGTGATTTTCACCTTTTTTTCAAATCTTCCGAAACCGTGAAAAATGCCACCCTGTAGCATGTGCTCCGAGACCATGGACTATAGCCTGTCGCTTTTCAGTGATTTTGACCTTTTTTTCAAATCCTCCGAAATTGTGAAAAATGCCACCCTATAGCATGTGCTCCGAGACCATGGAATATATATAGCCTGTCGCTTTTCAGTGATTTTCACCTTTTTTTCCAAATCCTCCGAAACCGTGAAAAATGGCACCCTGTAGCATGTGGTCCGAGACCATGGACTATAGACTGTCGCTTTTCAGTGATTTTCACCTTTTTTTCAAATCCTCCGAAACCGTGAAAAATGACACCCTATAGCATGTCCTCCGAGACCATGGACTATAGCCTGACGCTTTTCAGTGATTTTCACCTTTTTTTCCAAATCCTCCGAAACCGTGAAAAATGGCACCCTGTAGCATGTGGTCCGAGACCATGGACTATAGCCTGTCGCTTTTCAGTGATTTTCACCTTTTTTTCAAATCCTCTGAAACCGTGAAAAATGCCACCCTATAGCATGTGCTCCGAGACCATGGACTATATATAGCCTGTCGCTTTTCAGTGATTTTCACCTTTTTTTCAAATCCTCCGAAACCTTGAAAAATTCCACCCTATAGCATGTGCTCCGAGACCATGGACTATAGCCTGACGCTTTTCAGTGATTTTCACCTTTTTTTCCAAATCCTCCGAAACCGTGAAAAATGCCACCCTGTAGCATGTGCTCCGAGACCATGGACTATAGCCTGTCGCTTTTCAGTGATTTTCACCTTTTGTTCAAATCCTCTGAAACTGTGAAAAATGCCACCCTATAGCATGTGATCCGAGACCATGGACTATAGACTGTCGCTTTTCAGTGATTTTGACCTTTTTTTCAAATCCTCCGAAACCGTGAAAAATGCCACCCTGTAGCATGTGCTCCGAGACCATGGACTATAGCCTGACGCTTTTCAGTGATTTTCACCTTTTTTTCAAATCCTCCGAAACCGTGAAAAATGCCACCCTATAGCATTTGCTCCGAGACCATGGACTATAGCCTGTCGCTTTTCAATGATTTTCACCTTTTTTTCAAATCCTCCGAAACCGTGAAAAATGCCACTCTATAGCATTTGCTCCGAGACCATGGACTATAGCCTGTCGCTTTTCAGTGATTTTCACCTTTTTTTCAAAT
The DNA here is from genome assembly GCF_951216825.1 of Electrona antarctica. Classification (NCBI taxonomy): domain Eukaryota; kingdom Metazoa; phylum Chordata; class Actinopteri; order Myctophiformes; family Myctophidae; genus Electrona; species Electrona antarctica. The sequence goes on along the minus strand of NW_027637129.1, from coordinate 84,166 downwards.
CCTCTGAAACCGTGAAAAATGCCACCCTATAGCATGTGCTCCGAGACCATGGACAATAGCCTGACGCTTTTCAGTGATTTTCACCTTTTTTTCCAAATCCTCTGAAACCGTGAAAAATGGCACCCTGTAGCATGTGGTCCGAGACCATGGACTATAGCCTGTCGCTTTTCAGTGATTTTCACCTTTTTTTCAAATCCTCTGAAACCGTGAAAAATGCCACCCTATAGCATGTGCTCCGAGACCATGGACTATAGCCTGTCGCTTTTCAGTGATTTCACCTTTTTTCAAATCCTCCGAAACCGTGAAAAATGCCACCCTATAGCATGCGCTCCGAGACCATGGACTATAGCCTGACGCTTTTCAGTGATTTTCACCTTTTTTTCCAAATCCTCCGAAACCGTGAAAAATGGCACCCTGTAGCATGTGGTCCGAGACCATGGACTATAGCCTGTCGCTTTTCAGTGATTTTCACCTTTTGTTCAAATCCTCCGAAACCGTGAAAAATGGCACCCTGTAGCATGTGGTCCGAGACCATGGACTATAGCCTGTCGCTTTTCAGTGATTTTCACCTTTTTTTCAAATCCTCCGAAATTGTGAAAAATGCCACCCTATAGCATGTGCTCCGAGACCATGGAATATAGCCTGTCGCTTTTCAGTGATTTTCACCTTTTTTTCAAATCCTCCGAAACCGTGAAAAATGCCACCCTATAGCATGTGCTCCGAGACCATGGACTATAGCCTGACGCTTTTCAGTGATTTTCACCTTTTTTTCCAAATCCTCCGAAACCGTGAAAAATGGCACCCTGTAGCATGTGGTCCGAGACCATGGACTATAGCCTGTCGCTTTTCAGTGATTTTGACCTTTTTTTCAAATCCTCCGAAACCGTGAAAAATGCCACCCTATAGCATTTGCTCCGAGACCATGGACTATAGCCTGTCGCTTTTCAGTGATTTTCACCTTTTTTTCAAATCCTCCGAAACCGTGAAAATGCCACCCTGTAGCATGTGCTCCGAGACCATGGACTATAGCCTGTCTCTTTTCAGTGATTTTCACCTTTTTTTCAAATCCTCCGAAACCGTGAAAAATTCCACCCTGTAGCATGTGCTCCGAGACCATGGAGTATAGCCTGTCGCTTTTCAGTGATTTTCACCTTTTTTTCAAATCCTCCGAAACCGTGAAAAATGCCACCCTATAGCATGTGCTCCGAGACCATGGACTATAGCCTGACGCTTTTCAGTGATTTTCACCTTTTTTTCCAAATCCTCCGAAACCGTGAAAAATGGCACCCTGTAGCATGTGGTCCGAGACCATGGACTATAGCCTGTCGCTTTTCAGTGATTTTCACCTTTTTTTCAAATCCTCTGAAACTGTGAAAAATGCCACCCTATAGCAAGTGCTCCGAGACCATGGACTATAGCCTGTCGCTTTTCAGTGATTTTCACCTTTTTTTCAAAACCTCCGAAACCGTGAAAAATGCCACCCTATAGCATGTGCTCCGAGACCATGGACTATAGCCTGACGCTTTTCAGTGATTTTCACCTTTTTTTCCAAATCCTCCGAAACCGTGAAAAATGGCACCCTGTAGCATGTGGTCCGAGACCATGGACTATAGCCTGTCGCTTTTCAGTGATTTTCACCTTTTTTTCAAATCCTCTGAAACTGTGAAAAATTCCACCCTATAGCATGTGATCCGAGACCATGGACTATAGACTGTCGCTTTTCAGTGATTTTGACCTTTTTTTCAAATCCTCCGAAACCGTGAAAAATGCCACCCTATAGCATTTGCTCCGAGACCATGGACTATAGCCTGTCGCTTTTCAGTGATTTTCACCTTTTTTTCAAATCCTCCGAAACCGTGAAAATGCCACCCTATAGCATGTGCTCCGAGACCATGGACTATAGCCTGTCTCTTTTCAGTGATTTTCACCTTTTTTTCAAATCCTCCGAAACCGTGAATAATTCCACCCTGTAGCATGTGCTCCGAGACCATGGACTATAGCCTGTCGCTTTTCAGTGATTTTCACCTTTTTTTCAAATCCTCTGAAACTGTGAAAAATGCCACCCTATAGCAAGTGCTCCGAGACCATGGACTATAGCCTGTCGCTTTTCAGTGATTTTCACCTTTTTTTCAAATCCTCCGAAACCGTGAAAAATGCCACCCTATAGCATGTGCTCCGAGACCATGGACTATAGCCTGACGCTTTTCAGTGATTTTCACCTTTTTTTCCAAATCCTCCGAAACCGTGAAAAATGGCACCCTGTAGCATGTGGTCCGAGACCATGGACTATAGCCTGTCGCTTTTCAGTGATTTTCACCTTTTTTTCAAATCCTCTGAAACTGTGAAAAATGCCACCCTATAGCATGTGATCCGAGACCATGGACTATAGACTGTCGCTTTTCAGTGATTTTGACCTTTTTTTCAAATCCTCCGAAACCGTGAAAAATGCCACCCTATAGCATTTGCTCCGAGACCATGGACTATAGCCTGTCGCTTTTCAGTGATTTTCACCTTTTTTTCAAATCCTCCGAAACCGTGAAAATGCCACCCTATAGCATGTGCTCCGAGACCATGGACTATAGCCTGTCTCTTTTCAGTGATTTTCACCTTTTTTTCAAATCCTCCGAAACCGTGAATAATTCCACCCTGTAGCATGTGCTCCGAGACCATGGACTATAGCCTGTCGCTTTTCAGTTATTTTCACCTTTTTTTCAAATCCTCCGAACCTGTGAAAAATGCCACCCTGTAGCATGTGCTCCGAGACCATGGACTATAGCCTGTCGCTTTTCAGTGATTTCACCTTTTTTCAAATCCTCCGAAACCGTGAAAAATGCCACCCTATAGCATGTGCTCCGAGACCATGGACTATAGCCTGACGCTTTTCAGTGATTTTCACCTTTTTTTCAAATCCTCCGAAACCGTGAAAAATGCCACCCTATAGCATTTGCTCCGAGACCATGGACTATAGCCTGTCGCTTTTCAGTGATTTTCACCTTTTTTTCAAATCCTCCGAAACCGTGAAAAATGCCACCCTATAGCATGTGCTCCGAGACCATGGACTATAGCCTGACGCTTTTCAGTGATTTTCACCTTTTTTTCCAAATCCTCCGAAACCGTGAAAAATGGCACCCTGTAGCATGTGGTCCGAGACCATGGACTATAGCCTGTCGCTTTTCAGTGATTTTCACCTTTTTTTCAAATCCTCTGAAACTGTGAAAAATGCCACCCTATAGCAAGTGCTCCGAGACCATGGACTATAGCCTGTCGCTTTTCAGTGATTTTCACCTTTTTTTCAAATCCTCCGAAACCGTGAAAAATGCCACCCTATAGCATGTGCTCCGAGACCATGGACTATAGCCTGACGCTTTTCAGTGATTTTCACCTTTTTTTCCAAATCCTCCGAAACCGTGAAAAATGGCACCCTGTAGCATGTGGTCCGAGACCATGGACTATAGCCTGTCGCTTTTCAGTGATTTTCACCTTTTTTTCAAATCCTCTGAAACTGTGAAAAATTCCACCCTATAGCATGTGATCCGAGACCATGGACTATAGACTGTCGCTTTTCAGTGATTTTGACCTTTTTTTCAAATCCTCCGAAACCGTGAAAAATGCCACCCTATAGCATTTGCTCCGAGACCATGGACTATAGCCTGTCGCTTTTCAGTGATTTTCACCTTTTTTTCAAATCCTCCGAAATTGTGAAAAATGCCACCCTATAGCATGTGCTCCGAGACCATGGACTATAGCCTGTCGCTTTTCAGTGATTTTGACCTTTTTTTCAAATCCTCCGAAATTGTGAAAAATGCCACCCTATAGCATGTGCTCCGAGACCATGGAATATATATAGCCTGTCGCTTTTCAGTGATTTTCACCTTTTTTTCCAAATCCTCCGAAACCGTGAAAAATGGCACCCTGTAGCATGTGGTCCGAGACCATGGACTATAGACTGTCGCTTTTCAGTGATTTTCACCTTTTTTTCAAATCCTCCGAAACCGTGAAAAATGACACCCTATAGCATGTGCTCCGAGACCATGGACTATAGCCTGACGCTTTTCAGTGATTTTCACCTTTTTTTCCAAATCCTCCGAAACCGTGAAAAATGGCACCCTGTAGCATGTGGTCCGAGACCATGGACTATAGCCTGTCGCTTTTCAGTGATTTTCACCTTTTTTTCAAATCCTCTGAAACTGTGAAAAATTCCACCCTATAGCATGTGATCCGAGACCATGGACTATAGACTGTCGCTTTTCAGTGATTTTGACCTTTTTTTCAAATCCTCCGAAACCGTGAAAAATGCCACCCTATAGCATTTGCTCCGAGACCATGGACTATAGCCTGTCGCTTTTCAGTGATTTTCACCTTTTTTTCAAATCCTCCGAAATTGTGAAAAATGCCACCCTATAGCATGTGCTCCGAGACCATGGACTATAGCCTGTCGCTTTTCAGTGATTTTGACCTTTTTTTCAAATCCTCCGAAATTGTGAAAAATGCCACCCTATAGCATGTGCTCCGAGACCATGGAATATATATAGCCTGTCGCTTTTCAGTGATTTTCACCTTTTTTTCCAAATCCTCCGAAACCGTGAAAAATGGCACCCTGTAGCATGTGGTCCGAGACCATGGACTATAGACTGTCGCTTTTCAGTGATTTTCACCTTTTTTTCAAATCCTCCGAAACCGTGAAAAATGACACCCTATAGCATGTCCTCCGAGACCATGGACTATAGCCTGTCGCTTTTCAGTGATTTTCACCTTTTTTTCAAATCCTCTGAAACCGTGAAAAATGCCACCCTATAGCATGTGCTCCGAGACCATGGACTATATATAGCCTGTCGCTTTTCAGTGATTTTCACCTTTTTTTCAAATCCTCCGAAACCTTGAAAAATTCCACCCTATAGCATGTGCTCCGAGACCATGGACTATAGCCTGACGCTTTTCAGTGATTTTCACCTTTTTTTCCAAATCCTCCGAAACCGTGAAAAATGCCACCCTGTAGCATGTGCTCCGAGACCATGGACTATAGCCTGTCGCTTTTCAGTGATTTTCACCTTTTGTTCAAATCCTCTGAAACTGTGAAAAATGCCACCCTATAGCATGTGATCCGAGACCATGGACTATAGACTGTCGCTTTTCAGTGATTTTGACCTTTTTTTCAAATCCTCCGAAACCGTGAAAAATGCCACCCTGTAGCATGTGCTCCGAGACCATGGACTATAGCCTGACGCTTTTCAGTGATTTTCACCTTTTTTTCAAATCCTCCGAAACCGTGAAAAATGCCACCCTATAGCATTTGCTCCGAGACCATGGACTATAGCCTGTCGCTTTTCAATGATTTTCACCTTTTTTTCAAATCCTCCGAAACCGTGAAAAATGCCACTCTATAGCATTTGCTCCGAGACCATGGACTATAGCCTGTCGCTTTTCAGTGATTTTCACCTTTTTTTCAAATCCTCTGAAACCGTGAAAAATGCCACCCTATAGCATGTGCTCCGAGACCATGGACAATAGCCTGACGCTTTTCAGTGATTTTCACCTTTTTTTCCAAATCCTCTGAAACCGTGAAAAATGGCACCCTGTAGCATGTGGTCCGAGACCATGGACTATAGCCTGTCGCTTTTCAGTGATTTTCACCTTTTTTTCAAATCCTCTGAAACCGTGAAAAATGCCACCCTATAGCATGTGCTCCGAGACCATGGACTATAGCCTGTCGCTTTTCAGTGATTTCACCTTTTTTCAAATCCTCCGAAACCGTGAAAAATGCCACCCTATAGCATGCGCTCCGAGACCATGGACTATAGCCTGACGCTTTTCAGTGATTTTCACCTTTTTTTCCAAATCCTCCGAAACCGTGAAAAATGGCACCCTGTAGCATGTGGTCCGAGACCATGGACTATAGCCTGTCGCTTTTCAGTGATTTTCACCTTTTGTTCAAATCCTCCGAAACCGTGAAAAATGGCACCCTGTAGCATGTGGTCCGAGACCATGGACTATAGCCTGTCGCTTTTCAGTGATTTTCACCTTTTTTTCAAATCCTCCGAAATTGTGAAAAATGCCACCCTATAGCATGTGCTCCGAGACCATGGAATATAGCCTGTCGCTTTTCAGTGATTTTCACCTTTTTTTCAAATCCTCCGAAACCGTGAAAAATGCCACCCTATAGCATGTGCTCCGAGACCATGGACTATAGCCTGTCTCTTTTCAGTGATTTTCACCTTTTTTTCAAATCCTCCGAAACCGTGAAAAATTCCACCCTGTAGCATGTGCTCCGAGACCATGGAGTATAGCCTGTCGCTTTTCAGTGATTTTCACCTTTTTTTCAAATCCTCCGAAACCGTGAAAAATGCCACCCTATAGCATGTGCTCCGAGACCATGGACTATAGCCTGTCTCTTTTCAGTGATTTTCACCTTTTTTTCAAATCCTCCGAAACCGTGAAAAATTCCACCCTGTAGCATGTGCTCCGAGACCATGGAGTATAGCCTGTCGCTTTTCAGTGATTTTCACCTTTTTTTCAAATCCTCCGAAACCGTGAAAAATGCCACCCTATAGCATGTGCTCCGAGACCATGGACTATAGCCTGACGCTTTTCAGTGATTTTCACCTTTTTTTCCAAATCCTCCGAAACCGTGAAAAATGGCACCCTGTAGCATGTGGTCCGAGACCATGGACTATAGCCTGTCGCTTTTCAGTGATTTTCACCTTTTTTTCAAATCCTCTGAAACTGTGAAAAATGCCACCCTATAGCAAGTGCTCCGAGACCATGGACTATAGCCTGTCGCTTTTCAGTGATTTTCACCTTTTTTTCAAATCCTCCGAAACCGTGAAAAATGCCACCCTATAGCATGTGCTCCGAGACCATGGACTATAGCCTGACGCTTTTCAGTGATTTTCACCTTTTTTTCCAAATCCTCCGAAACCGTGAAAAATGGCACCCTGTAGCATGTGGTCCGAGACCATGGACTATAGCCTGTCGCTTTTCAGTGATTTTCACCTTTTTTTCAAATCCTCTGAAACTGTGAAAAATTCCACCCTATAGCATGTGATCCGAGACCATGGACTATAGACTGTCGCTTTTCAGTGATTTTGACCTTTTTTTCAAATCCTCCGAAACCGTGAAAAATGCCACCCTATAGCATTTGCTCCGAGACCATGGACTATAGCCTGTCGCTTTTCAGTGATTTTCACCTTTTTTTCAAATCCTCCGAAACCGTGAAAATGCCACCCTATAGCATGTGCTCCGAGACCATGGACTATAGCCTGTCTCTTTTCAGTGATTTTCACCTTTTTTTCAAATCCTCCGAAACCGTGAATAATTCCACCCTGTAGCATGTGCTCCGAGACCATGGACTATAGCCTGTCGCTTTTCAGTGATTTTCACCTTTTTTTCAAATCCTCTGAAACTGTGAAAAATGCCACCCTATAGCAAGTGCTCCGAGACCATGGACTATAGCCTGTCGCTTTTCAGTGATTTTCACCTTTTTTTCAAATCCTCCGAAACCGTGAAAAATGCCACCCTATAGCATGTGCTCCGAGACCATGGACTATAGCCTGACGCTTTTCAGTGATTTTCACCTTTTTTTCCAAATCCTCCGAAACCGTGAAAAATGGCACCCTGTAGCATGTGGTCCGAGACATGGACTATAGCCTGTCGCTTTTCAGTGATTTTCACCTTTTTTTCAAATCCTCTGAAACTGTGAAAAATGCCACCCTATAGCATGTGATCCGAGACCATGGACTATAGACTGTCGCTTTTCAGTGATTTTGACCTTTTTTTCAAATCCTCCGAAACCGTGAAAAATGCCACCCTATAGCATTTGCTCCGAGACCATGGACTATAGCCTGTCGCTTTTCAGTGATTTTCACCTTTTTTCAAATCCTCCGAAACCGTGAAAATGCCACCCTATAGCATGTGCTCCGAGACCATGGACTATAGCCTGTCTCTTTTCAGTGATTTTCACCTTTTTTTCAAATCCTCCGAAACCGTGAATAATTCCACCCTGTAGCATGTGCTCCGAGACCATGGACTATAGCCTGTCGCTTTTCAGTGATTTTCACCTTTTTTTCAAATCCTCCGAACCTGTGAAAAATGCCACCCTGTAGCATGTGCTCCGAGACCATGGACTATAGCCTGTCGCTTTTCAGTGATTTCACCTTTTTTCAAATCCTCCGAAACCGTGAAAAATGCCACCCTATAGCATGTGCTCCGAGACCATGGACTATAGCCTGACGCTTTTCAGTGATTTTCACCTTTTTTTCAAATCCTCCGAAACCGTGAAAAATGCCACCCTATAGCATTTGCTCCGAGACCATGGACTATAGCCTGTCGCTTTTCAGTGATTTTCACCTTTTTTTCAAATCCTCCGAAACCGTGAAAAATGCCACCCTATAGCATGTGCTCCGAGACCATGGACTATAGCCTGACGCTTTTCAGTGATTTTCTCCTTTTTTTCCAAATCCTCCGAAACCGTGAAAAATGGCACCCTGTAGCATGTGGTCCGAGACCATGGACTATAGCCTGTCGCTTTTCAGTGATTTTCACCTTTTTTTCAAATCCTCTGAAACTGTGAAAAATGCCACCCTATAGCAAGTGCTCCGAGACCATGGACTATAGCCTGTCGCTTTTCAGTGATTTTCACCTTTTTTTCAAATCCTCCGAAACCGTGAAAAATGCCACCCTATAGCATGTGCTCCGAGACCATGGACTATAGCCTGACGCTTTTCAGTGATTTTCACCTTTTTTTCCAAATCCTCCGAAACCGTGAAAAATGGCACCCTGTAGCATGTGGTCCGAGACCATGGACTATAGCCTGTCGCTTTTCAGTGATTTTCACCTTTTTTTCAAATCCTCTGAAACTGTGAAAAATTCCACCCTATAGCATGTGATCCGAGACCATGGACTATAGACTGTCGCTTTTCAGTGATTTTGACCTTTTTTTCAAATCCTCCGAAACCGTGAAAAATGCCACCCTATAGCATTTGCTCCGAGACCATGGACTATAGCCTGTCGCTTTTCAGTGATTTTCACCTTTTTTTCAAATCCTCCGAAACCGTGAAAATGCCACCCTATAGCATGTGCTCCGAGACCATGGACTATAGCCTGTCTCTTTTCAGTGATTTTCACCTTTTTTTCAAATCCTCCGAAACCGTGAATAATTCCACCCTGTAGCATGTGCTCCGAGACCATGGACTATAGCCTGTCGCTTTTCAGTGATTTTCACCTTTTTTTCAAATCCTCTGAAACTGTGAAAAATGCCACCCTATAGCAAGTGCTCCGAGACCATGGACTATAGCCTGTCGCTTTTCAGTGATTTTCACCTTTTTTTCAAATCCTCCGAAACCGTGAAAAATGCCACCCTATAGCATGTGCTCCGAGACCATGGACTATAGCCTGACGCTTTTCAGTGATTTTCACCTTTTTTTCCAAATCCTCCGAAACCGTGAAAAATGGCACCCTGTAGCATGTGGTCCGAGACCATGGACTATAGCCTGTCGCTTTTCAGTGATTTTCACCTTTTTTTCAAATCCTCTGAAACTGTGAAAAATGCCACCCTATAGCATGTGATCCGAGACCATGGACTATAGACTGTTGCTTTTCAGTGATTTTGACCTTTTTTTCAAATCCTCCGAAACCGTGAAAAATGCCACCCTATAGCATTTGCTCCGAGACCATGGACTATAGCCTGTCGCTTTTCAGTGATTTTCACCTTTTTTTCAAATCCTCCGAAACCGTGAAAATGCCACCCTATAGCATGTGCTCCGAGACCATGGACTATAGCCTGTCTCTTTTCAGTGATTTTCACCTTTTTTTCAAATCCTCCGAAACCGTGAATAATTCCACCCTGTAGCATGTGCTCCGAGACCATGGACTATAGCCTGTCGCTTTTCAGTGATTTTCACCTTTTTTTCAAATCCTCCGAACCTGTGAAAAATGCCACCCTGTAGCATGTGCTCCGAGACCATGGACTATAGCCTGTCGCTTTTCAGTGATTTCACCTTTTTTCAAATCCTCCGAAACCGTGAAAAATGCCACCCTATAGCATGTGCTCCGAGACCATGGACTATAGCCTGACGCTTTTCAGTGATTTTCACCTTTTTTTCAAATCCTCCGAAACCGTGAAAAATGCCACCCTATAGCATTTGCTCCGAGACCATGGACTATAGCCTGTCGCTTTTCAGTGATTTTCACCTTTTTTTCAAATCCTCCGAAACCGTGAAAAATGCCACCCTATAGCATGTGCTCCGAGACCATGGACTATAGCCTGTCGCTTTTCAGTGATTTCACCTTTTTTCAAATCCTCCGAAACCGTGAAAAATGCCACCCTATAGCATGTGCTCCGAGACCATGGACTATAGCCTGACGCTTTTCAGTGATTTTCACCTTTTTTTCCAAATCCTCCGAAACCGTGAAAAATGGCACCCTGTAGCATGTGGTCTGAGACCATGGACTATAGACTGTCGCTTTTCAGTGATTTTCACCTTTTTTTTTAATCTTCCAAAACCGTGAAAAATGGCACCCTGTAGCATGTGGTCCGAGACCATGGACTATAGCCTGTCGCTTTTCAGTGATTTTCACCTTTTTTTCAAATCCTCTGAAACTGTGAAAAATGCCACCCTATAGCATGTGATCCGAGACCATGGACTATAGACTGTCGCTTTTCAGTGATTTTGACCTTTTTTTCAAATCCTCCGAAACCGTGAAAAATGCCACCCTATAGCATTTGCTCCGAGACCATGGACTATAGCCTGTCGCTTTTCAGTGATTTCACCTTTTTTCAAATCCTCCGAAACCGTGAAAAATGCCACCCTATAGCATGTGCTCCGAGACCATGGACTATAGCCTGACGCTTTTCAGTGATTTTCACCTTTTTTTCCAAATCCTCCGAAACCGTGAAAAATGGCACCCTGTAGCATGTGGTCTGAGACCATGGACTATAGACTGTCGCTTTTCAGTGATTTTCACCTTTTTTTTTAATCTTCCAAAACCGTGAAAAATGGCACCCTGTAGCATGTGGTCCGAGACCATGGACTATAGCCTGTCGCTTTTCAGTGATTTTCACCTTTTTTTCAAATCCTCTGAAACTGTGAAAAATGCCACCCTATAGCATGTGATCCGAGACCATGGACTATAGACTGTCGCTTTTCAGTGATTTTGACCTTTTTTTCAAATCCTCCGAAACCGTGAAAAATGCCACCCTATAGCATTTGCTCCGAGACCATGGACTATAGCCTGTCGCTTTTCAGTGATTTTCACCTTTTTTTCAAATCCTCCGAAACCGTGAAAATGCCACCCTATAGCATGTGCTCCGAGACCATGGACTATAGCCTGTCTCTTTTCAGTGATTTTCACCTTTTTTTCAAATCCTCCGAAACCGTGAATAATTCCACCCTGTAGCATGTGCTCCGAGACCATGGACTATAGCCTGTCGCTTTTCAGTGATTTTCACCTTTTTTTCAAATCCTCTGAAACTGTGAAAAATGCCACCCTATAGCAAGTGCTCCGAGACCATGGACTATAGCCTGTCGCTTTTCAGTGATTTTCACCTTTTTTTCAAATCCTCCGAAACCGTGAAAAATGCCACCCTATAGCATGTGCTCCGAGACCATGGACTATAGCCTGACGCTTTTCAGTGATTTTCACCTTTTTTTCCAAATCCTCCGAAACCGTGAAAAATGGCACCCTGTAGCATGTGGTCTGAGACCATGGACTATAGCCTGTCGCTTTTCAGTGATTTTCACCTTTTTTTCAAATCCTCTGAAACTGTGAAAAATTCCACCCTATAGCATGTGATCCGAGACCATGGACTATAGACTGTCGCTTTTCAGTGATTTTGACCTTTTTTTCAAATCCTCCGAAACCGTGAAAAATGCCACCCTATAGCATTTGCTCCGAGACCATGGACTATAGCCTGTCGCTTTTCAGTGATTTTCACCTTTTTTTCAAATCCTCCGAAACCGTGAAAATGCCACCCTATAGCATGTGCTCCGAGACCATGGACTATAGCCTGTCTCTTTTCAGTGATTTTCACCTTTTTTTCAAATCCTCCGAAACCGTGAATAATTCCACCCTGTAGCATGTGCTCCGAGACCATGGACTATAGCCTGTCGCTTTTCAGTGATTTTCACCTTTTTTTCAAATCCTCTGAAACTGTGAAAAATGCCACCCTATAGCAAGTGCTCCGAGACCATGGACTATAGCCTGTCGCTTTTCAGTGATTTTCACCTTTTTTTCAAATCCTCCGAAACCGTGAAAAATGCCACCCTATAGCATGTGCTCCGAGACCATGGACTATAGCCTGACGCTTTTCAGTGATTTTCACCTTTTTTTCCAAATCCTCCGAAACCGTGAAAAATGGCACCCTGTAGCATGTGGTCCGAGACCATGGACTATAGCCTGTCGCTTTTCAGTGATTTTCACCTTTTTTTCAAATCCTCTGAAACTGTGAAAAATGCCACCCTATAGCATGTGATCCGAGACCATGGACTATAGACTGTCGCTTTTCAGTGATTTTGACCTTTTTTTCAAATCCTCCGAAACCGTGAAAAATTCCACCCTGTAGCATGTGCTCCGAGACCATGGAGTATAGCCTGTCGCTTTTCAGTGATTTTCACCTTTTTTTCAAATCCTCCGAAACCGTGAAAAATGCCACCCTATAGCATGTGCTCCGAGACCATGGACTATAGCCTGACGCTTTTCAGTGATTTTCACCTTTTTTTCCAAATCCTCCGAAACCGTGAAAAATGGCACCCTGTAGCATGTGGTCCGAGACCATGGACTATAGCCTGTCGCTTTTCAGTGATTTTCACCTTTTTTTCAAATCCTCTGAAACTGTGAAAAATGCCACCCTATAGCAAGTGCTCCGAGACCATGGACTATAGCCTGTCGCTTTTCAGTGATTTTCACCTTTTTTTCAAATCCTCCGAAACCGTGAAAAATGCCACCCTATAGCATGTGCTCCGAGACCATGGACTATAGCCTGACGCTTTTCAGTGATTTTCACCTTTTTTTCCAAATCCTCCGAAACCGTGAAAAATGGCACCCTGTAGCATGTGGTCCGAGACCATGGACTATAGCCTGTCGCTTTTCAGTGATTTTCACCTTTTTTTCAAATCCTCTGAAACTGTGAAAAATTCCACCCTATAGCATGTGATCCGAGACCATGGACTATAGACTGTCGCTTTTCAGTGATTTTGACCTTTTTTTCAAATCCTCCGAAACCGTGAAAAATGCCACCCTATAGCATTTGCTCCGAGACCATGGACTATAGCCTGTCGCTTTTCAGTGATTTTCACCTTTTTTTCAAATCCTCCGAAACCGTGAAAATGCCACCCTATAGCATGTGCTCCGAGACCATGGACTATAGCCTGTCTCTTTTCAGTGATTTTCACCTTTTTTTCAAATCCTCCGAAACCGTGAATAATTCCACCCTGTAGCATGTGCTCCGAGACCATGGACTATAGCCTGTCGCTTTTCAGTGATTTTCACCTTTTTTTCAAATCCTCTGAAACTGTGAAAAATGCCACCCTATAGCAAGTGCTCCGAGACCATGGACTATAGCCTGTCGCTTTTCAGTGATTTTCACCTTTTTTTCAAATCCTCCGAAACCGTGAAAAATGCCACCCTATAGCATGTGCTCCGAGACCATGGACTATAGCCTGACGCTTTTCAGTGATTTTCACCTTTTTTTCCAAATCCTCCGAAACCGTGAAAAATGGCACCCTGTAGCATGTGGTCCGAGACCATGGACTATAGCCTGTCGCTTTTCAGTGATTTTCACCTTTTTTTCAAATCCTCTGAAACTGTGAAAAATGCCACCCTATAGCATGTGATCCGAGACCATGGACTATAGACTGTCGCTTTTCAGTGATTTTGACCTTTTTTTCAAATCCTCCGAAACCGTGAAAAATGCCACCCTATAGCATTTGCTCCGAGACCATGGACTATAGCCTGTCGCTTTTCAGTGATTTTCACCTTTTTTTCAAATCCTCCGAAACCGTGAAAATGCCACCCTATAGCATGTGCTCCGAGACCATGGACTATAGCCTGTCTCTTTTCAGTGATTTTCACCTTTTTTTCAAATCCTCCGAAACCGTGAATAATTCCACCCTGTAGCATGTGCTCCGAGACCATGGACTATAGCCTGTCGCTTTTCAGTGATTTTCACCTTTTTTTCAAATCCTCCGAACCTGTGAAAAATGCCACCCTGTAGCATGTGCTCCGAGACCATGGACTATAGCCTGACGCTTTTCAGTGATTTTCACCTTTTTTTCAAATCCTCCGAAACCGTGAAAAATGCCACCCTATAGCATTTGCTCCGAGACCATGGACTATAGCCTGTCGCTTTTCAGTGATTTTCACCTTTTTTTCAAATCCTCCGAAACCGTGAAAAATGCCACCCTATAGCATGTGCTCCGAGACCATGGACTATAGCCTGACGCTTTTCAGTGATTTTCACCTTTTTTTCCAAATCCTCCGAAACCGTGAAAAATGGCACCCTGTAGCATGTGGTCCGAGACCATGGACTATAGCCTGTCGCTTTTCAGTGATTTTCACCTTTTTTTCAAATCCTCTGAAACCGTGAAAAATGCCACCCTATAGCATGTGCTCCGAGACCATGGACTATAGCCTGTCGCTTTTCAGTGATTTCACCTTTTTTCAAATCCTCCGAAACCGTGAAAAATGCCACCCTATAGCATGTGCTCCGAGACCATGGACTATAGCCTGACGCTTTTCAGTGATTTTCACCTTTTTTTCCAAATCCTCCGAAACCGTGAAAAATGGCACCCTGTAGCATGTGGTCTGAGACCATGGACTATAGACTGTCGCTTTTCAGTGATTTTCACCTTTTTTTTTAAATCTTCCAAAACCGTGAAAAATGGCACCCTGTAGCATGTGGTCCGAGACCATGGACTATAGCCTGTCGCTTTTCAGTGATTTTCACCTTTTTTTCAAATCCTCTGAAACTGTGAAAAATGCCACCCTATAGCATGTGATCCGAGACCATGGACTATAGACTGTCGCTTTTCAGTGATTTTCACCTTTTTTTCAAATCCTCCGAAACCGTGAATAATTCCACCCTGTAGCATGTGCTCCGAGACCATGGACTATAGCCTGTCGCTTTTCAGTGATTTTCACCTTTTTTTCAAATCCTCCGAAACCGTGAAAAATGCCACCCTATAGCAAGTGCTCCGAGACCATGGACTATAGCCTGACGCTTTTCAGTGATTTTCACCTTTTTTTCCAAATCCTCCGAAACCGTGAAAAATGGCACCCTGTAGCATGTGGTCCGAGACCATGGACTATAGCCTGTCGCTTTTCAGTGATTTTCACCTTTTTTTCAAATCCTCTGAAACTGTGAAAAATTCCACCCTATAGCATGTGATCCGAGACCATGGACTATAGACTGTCGCTTTTCAGTGATTTTGACCTTTTTTTCAAATCCTCCGAAACCGTGAAAAATGCCACCCTATAGCATTTGCTCCGAGACCATGGACTATAGCCTGTCGCTTTTCAGTGATTTTCACCTTTTTTTCAAATCCTCCGAAACCGTGAAAATGCCACCCTATAGCATGTGCTCCGAGACCATGGACTATAGCCTGTCTCTTTTCAGTGATTTTCACCTTTTTTTCAAATCCTCCGAAACCGTGAATAATTCCACCCTGTAGCATGTGCTCCGAGACCATGGACTATAGCCTGTCGCTTTTCAGTGATTTTCACCTTTTTTTCAAATCCTCCGAACCTGTGAAAAATGCCACCCTGTAGCATGTGCTCCGAGACCATGGACTATAGCCTGTCGCTTTTCAGTGATTTCACCTTTTTTCAAATCCTCCGAAACCGTGAAAAATGCCACCCTATAGCATGTGCTCCGAGACCATGGACTATAGCCTGACGCTTTTCAGTGATTTTCACCTTTTTTTCAAATCCTCCGAAACCGTGAAAAATGCCACCCTATAGCATTTGCTCCGAGACCATGGACTATAGCCTGTCGCTTTTCAGTGATTTTCACCTTTTTTTCAAATCCTCCGAAACCGTGAAAAATGCCACCCTATAGCATGTGCTCCGAGACCATGGACTATAGCCTGACGCTTTTCAGTGATTTTCACCTTTTTTTCCAAATCCTCCGAAACCGTGAAAAATGGCACCCTGTAGCATGTGGTCCGAGACCATGGACTATAGCCTGTCGCTTTTCAGTGATTTCACCTTTTTTCAAATCCTCCGAAACCGTGAAAAATGCCACCCTATAGCATGTGCTCCGAGACCATGGACTATAGCCTGACGCTTTTCAGTGATTTTCACCTTTTTTTCCAAATCCTCCGAAACCGTGAAAAATGGCACCCTGTAGCATGTGGTCTGAGACCATGGACTATAGACTGTCGCTTTTCAGTGATTTTCACCTTTTTTTTTAAATCTTCCGAAACCGTGAAAAATGGCACCCTGTAGCATGTGGTCCGAGACCATGGACTATAGCCTGTCGCTTTTCAGTGATTTTCACCTTTTTTTCAAATCCTCTGAAACTGTGAAAAATGCCACCCTATAGCATGTGATCCGAGACCATGGACTATAGACTGTCGCTTTTCAGTGATTTTGACCTTTTTTTCAAATCCTCCGAAACCGTGAAAAATGCCACCCTGTAGCATGTGCTCCGAGACCATGGACTATAGCCTGACGCTTTTCAGTGATTTTCACCTTTTTTTCCAAATCCTCCGAAACCGTGAAAAATGGCACCCTGTAGCATGTGGTCCGAGACCATGGACTATAGACTGTCGCTTTTCAGTGATTTTGACCTTTTTTTCAAATCCTCCGAAACCGTGAAAAATGCCACCCTGTAGCATGTGCTCCGAGACCATGGACTATAGCCTGACGCTTTTCAGTGATTTTCACCTTTTTTTCAAATCCTCCGAAACCGTGAAAAATGCCACCCTATAGCATTTGCTCCGAGACCATGGACTATAGCCTGTCGCTTTTCAATGATTTTCACCTTTTTTTCAAATCCTCCGAAACCGTGAAAAATGCCACCCTATAGCATTTGCTCCGAGACCATGGACTATAGCCTGTCGCTTTTCAGTGATTTTCACCTTTTTTTCAAATCCTCTGAAACCGGGAAAAATGCCACCCTATAGCATGTGCTCCGAGACCATGGACAATAGCCTGACGCTTTTCAGTGATTTTCACCTTTTTTTCCAAATCCTCCAAAACCGTGAAAAATGGCACCCTGTAGCATGTGGTCCGAGACCATGGACTATAGCCTGTCGCTTTTCAGTGATTTTCACCTTTTTTTCAAATCCTCTGAAACCGTGAAAAATGCCACCCTATAGCATGTGCTCCGAGACCATGGACTATAGCCTGTCGCTTTTCAGTGATTTCACCTTTTTTCAAATCCTCCGAAACCGTGAAAAATGCCACCCTATAGCATGTGCTCCGAGACCATCGACTATAGCCTGACGCTTTTCAGTGATTTTCACCTTTTGTTCAAATCCTCCGAAACCGTGAAAAATGGCACCCTGTAGCATGTGGTCCGAGACCATGGACTATAGCCTGTCGCTTTTCAGTGATTTTCACCTTTTTTTCAAATCCTCCGAAATTGTGAAAAATGCCACCCTATAGCATGTGCTCCGAGACCATGGAATATAGCCTGTCGCTTTTCAGTGATTTTCACCTTTTTTTCAAATCCTCCGAAACCGTGAAAAATGCCACCCTGTAGCATGTGCTCCGAGACCATGGACTATAGCCTGTCGCTTTTCAGTGATTTTCACCTTTTGTTCAAATCCTCCGAAACCGTGAAAAATGCCACCCTATAGCATGTGGTCCGAGACCATGGACTATAGACTGTCGCTTTTCAGTGATTTTGACCTTTTTTTCAAATCCTCTGAAACCGTGAAAAATGCCACCCTATAGCATGTGCTCCGAGACCATGGACTATAGCCTGTCGCTTTTCAGTGATTTTCACCTTTTTTTAAAATCTTCCGAAACCGTGAAAAATGGCACCCTGTAGCATGTGGTCCGAGACCATGGACTATAGCCTGTCACTTTTCAGTGATTTTCACCTTTTTTTCAAATCCTCTGAAACTGTGAAAAATGCCACCCTATAGCATGTGATCCGAGACCATGGACTATAGACTGTCGCTTTTCAGTGATTTTGACCTTTTTTTCAAATCCTCCGAAACCGTGAAAAATGCCACCCTGTAGCATGTGCTCCGAGACCATGGACTATAGCCTGTCGCTTTTCAGTGATTTTCACCTTTTTTTCAAATCCTCCGAAACCGTGAAAAATGCCACCCTGTAGCATGTGCTCCGAGACCATGGACTATAGCCTGTCGCTTTTCAGTGATTTTCACCTTTTTTTCAAATCCTCCGAAACCGTGAAAAATGCCACCCTATAGCATGTGCTCCGAGACCATGGACTATACTAGCCTGTCGCTTTTCAGTGATTTTCACCTTTTGTTCAAATCCTCTGAAACTGTGAAAAATGCCACCCTATAGCATGTGATCCGAGACCATGGACTATAGACTGTCGCTTTTCAGTGATTTTGACCTTTTTTTCAAATCCTCCGAAACCGTGAAAAATGCCACCCTGTAGCATGTGCTCCGAGACCATGGACTATAGCCTGACGCTTTTCAGTGATTTTCACCTTTTTTTCAAATCCTCCGAAACCGTGAAAAATGCCACCCTATAGCATTTGCTCCGAGACCATGGACTATAGCCTGTCGCTTTTCAATGATTTTCACCTTTTTTTCAAATCCTCCGAAACCGTGAAAAATGCCACCCTATAGCATTTGCTCCGAGACCATGGACTATAGCCTGTCGCTTTTCAGTGATTTTCACCTTTTTTTCAAATCCTCTGAAACCGTGAAAAATGCCACCCTATAGCATGTCCTCCGAGACCATGGACAATAGCCTGACGCTTTTCAGTGATTTTCACCTTTTTTACCAAATCCTCCAAAACCGTGAAAAATGGCACCCTGTAGCATGTGGTCCGAGACCATGGACTATAGCCTGTCGCTTTTCAGTGATTTTCACCTTTTTTTCAAATCCTCTGAAACCGTGAAAAATGCCACCCTATAGCATGTGCTCCGAGACCATGGACTATAGCCTGTCGCTTTTCAGTGATTTTCACCTTTTTTTCAAATCCTCCGAAACCGTGAAAAATGCCACCCTATAGCATGTGCTCCGAGACCATGGACTATAGCCTGACGCTTTTCAGTGATTTTCACCTTTTGTTCAAATCCTCCGAAACCGTGAAAAATGGCACCCTGTAGCATGTGGTCCGAGACCATGGACTATAGCCTGTCGCTTTTCAGTGATTTTCACCTTTTTTTCAAATCCTCCGAAATTGTGAAAAATGCCACCCTATAGCATGTGCTCCGAGACCATGGAATATAGCCTGTCGCTTTTCAGTGATTTTCACCTTTTTTTCAAATCCTCCGAAACCGTGAAAAATGCCACCCTGTAGCATGTGCTCCGAGACCATGGACTATAGCCTGTCGCTTTTCAGTGATTTTCACCTTTTGTTCAAATCCTCCGAAACCGTGAAAAATGCCACCCTATAGCATGTGCTCCGAGACCATGGACTATAGCCTGTCGCTTTTCAGTGATTTTCACCTTTTTTTCAAATCCTCCGAAACCGTGAAAAATGCCACCCTATAGCATGTGCTCCGAGACCATGGACTATAGCCTGACGCTTTTCAGTGATTTTCACCTTTTTTTCCAAATCCTCCAAAACCGTGAAAAATGGCACCCTGTAGCATGTGGTCCGAGACCATGGACTATAGCCTGTCGCTTTTCAGTGATTTTCACCTTTTTTTCAAATCCTCTGAAACCGTGAAAAATGCCACCCTGTAGCATGTTGTCCGAGACCATGGACTATAGCCTGTCGCTTTTCAGTGATTTTCACCTTTTTTTCAAATCCTCCGAAACCGTGAAAAATGCCACCCTGTAGCATGTGCTCCGAGACCATGGACTATAGCCTGTCGCTTTTCAGTGATTTTCACCTTTTTTTCAAATCCTCCGAAACCGTGAAAAATGCCACCCTATAGCATGTGCTCCGAGACCATGGACTATACTAGCCTGTCGCTTTTCAGTGATTTTCACCTTTTGTTCAAATCCTCTGAAACTGTGAAAAATGCCACCCTATAGCATGTGATCCGAGACCATGGACTATAGACTGTCGCTTTTCAGTGATTTTGACCTTTTTTTCAAATCCTCCGAAACCGTGAAAAATGCCACCCTGTAGCATGTGCTCCGAGACCATGGACTATAGCCTGACGCTTTTCAGTGATTTTCACCTTTTTTTCAAATCCTCCGAAACCGTGAAAAATGCCACCCTATAGCATTTGCTCCGAGACCATGGACTATAGCCTGTCGCTTTTCAATGATTTTCACCTTTTTTTCAAATCCTCCGAAACCGTGAAAAATGCCACCCTATAGCATTTGCTCCGAGACCATGGACTATAGCCTGTCGCTTTTCAGTGATTTTCACCTTTTTTTCAAATCCTCTGAAACCGTGAAAAATGCCACCCTATAGCATGTCCTCCGAGACCATGGACAATAGCCTGACGCTTTTCAGTGATTTTCACCTTTTTTACCAAATCCTCCAAAACCGTGAAAAATGGCACCCTGTAGCATGTGGTCCGAGACCATGGACTATAGCCTGTCGCTTTTCAGTGATTTTCACCTTTTTTTCAAATCCTCTGAAACCGTGAAAAATGCCACCCTATAGCATGTGCTCCGAGACCATGGACTATAGCCTGTCGCTTTTCAGTGATTTTCACCTTTTTTTCAAATCCTCCGAAACCGTGAAAAATGCCACCCTATAGCATGTGCTCCGAGACCATGGACTATAGCCTGACGCTTTTCAGTGATTTTCACCTTTTGTTCAAATCCTCCGAAACCGTGAAAAATGGCACCCTGTAGCATGTGGTCCGAGACCATGGACTATAGCCTGTCGCTTTTCAGTGATTTTCACCTTTTTTTCAAATCCTCCGAAATTGTGAAAAATGCCACCCTATAGCATGTGCTCCGAGACCATGGAATATAGCCTGTCGCTTTTCAGTGATTTTCACCTTTTTTTCAAATCCTCCGAAACCGTGAAAAATGCCACCCTGTAGCATGTGCTCCGAGACCATGGACTATAGCCTGTCGCTTTTCAGTGATTTTCACCTTTTGTTCAAATCCTCCGAAACCGTGAAAAATGCCACCCTATAGCATGTGCTCCGAGACCATGGACTATAGCCTGTCGCTTTTCAGTGATTTTCACCTTTTTTTCAAATCCTCCGAAACCGTGAAAAATGCCACCCTATAGCATGTGCTCCGAGACCATGGACTATAGCCTGACGCTTTTCAGTGATTTTCACCTTTTTTTCCAAATCCTCCAAAACCGTGAAAAATGGCACCCTGTAGCATGTGGTCCGAGACCATGGACTATAGCCTGTCGCTTTTCAGTGATTTTCACCTTTTTTTCAAATCCTCTGAAACCGTGAAAAATGCCACCCTGTAGCATGTTGTCCGAGACCATGGACTATAGCCTGTCGCTTTTCAGTGATTTTCACCTTTTTTTCCAAATCCTCCGAAACCGTGAAAAATGCCACCCTGTAGCATGTGCTCCGAGACCATGGAGTATAGCCTGTCGCTTTTCAGTGATTTTGACCTTTTTTTCAAATCCTCCGAAATTGTGAAAAATGCCACCCTATAGCATGTGCTCCGAGACCATGGAATATAGCCTGTCGCTTTTCAGTGATTTTCACCTTTTTTTCAAATCCTCCGAAACTGTGAAAAATGCCACCCTGTAGCATGTGCTCCGAGACCATGGACTATAGCCTGTCGCTTTTCAGTGATTTTCACCTTTTTTTCAAATCCTCCGAAACCGTGAAAAATGCCACCCTGTAGCATGTGCTCCGAAACCATGGACTATAGCCTGTCGCTTTTCAGTGATTTTCACCTTTTTTTCAAATCCTCCGAAACCGTGAAAAATGGCACCCTTTAGCATGTGCTCCGAGACCATGGACTATAGCCTGTCTCTTTTCAGTGATTTTCACCTTTTTTTCAAATCCTCCGAAACCGTGAAAAATGCCACCCTGTAGCATGTGCTCCGAGACCATGGACTATAGCCCGTCGCTTTTCAGTGATTTTCCCCTTTTTTTCAAATCCTCCGAAACCGTGAAAAATGCCACCCTGTAGCATGTGCTCCGAGACCATGGACTATAGCCTGTCGCTTTTCAGTGATTTCCCCTTTTTTCAAATCCTCCGAAACCGTGAAAAATGCCAGCCTGTAGCATGTGCTCCGAGACCATGGACTATAGCCTGTCGCTTTTCAGTGATTTTCACCTTTTTTTCAAATCCTCCGAAACCGTGAAAAATGCCACCCTGTAGCATGTGCTCCGAGACCATGGACTATAGCCTGTCGCTTTTCAGTGATTTTCACCTTTTTTTCAAATCCTCCGAAACCGTGAAAAATGGCACCCTTTAGCATGTGCTCCGAGACCATGGACTATAGCGTGTCGCTTTTCAGTGATTTTCACCTTTTTTTCAAATCCTCCGAAACCGTGAAAAATGCCAGCCTGTAGCATGTGCTCCGAGACCATGGACTATAGCCTGTCGCTTTTCAGTGATTTTCACCTTTTTTTCAAATCCTCCGAAACCGTGAAAAATGCCACCCTGTAGCATGTGCTCCGAGACCATGGACTATAGCCTGTCGCTTTTCAGTGATTTTCACCTTTTTTTCAAATCCTCCGAAACCGTGAAAAATGCCACCCTATAGCATGTGCTCCGAGACCATGGACTATAGCCTGTCGCTTTTCAGTGATTTTGACCTTTTTTTCAAATCCTCCGAAATTGTGAAAAATGCCACCCTATAGCATGTGCTCCGAGACCATGGACTATAGCCTGTCGCTTTTCAGTGATTTTCACCTTTTTTTCAAATCCTCCGAAACCGTGAAAAATGCCACCCTATAGCATGTGCTCCGAGACCATGGACTATAGCCTGACGCTTTTCAGTGACTTTTACCTTTTTTTCCAAATCCTCCGAAACCGTGAAAAATGGCACCCTGTAGCATGTGGTCCGAGACCATGGACTATAGCCTGTCGCTTTTCAGTGATTTTCACCTTTTTTTCAAATCCTCTGAAACTGTGAAAAATGCCACCCTATAGCATGTGATCCGAGACCATGGACTATAGCCTGACGTTTTTCAGTGATTTTCACCTTTTTTTCCAAATCCTCCGAAACCGTGAAAAATGGCACCCTGTAGCATGTGGTCCGAGACCATGGACTATAGCCTGTCGCTTTTCAGTGATTTTCACCTTTTTTTCAAATCCTCTGAAACCGTGAAAAATGCCACCCTATAGCATGTGCTCCGAGACCATGGACTATAGCCTGTCGCTTTTCAGTGATTTCACCTTTTTTCAAATCCTCCGAAACCGTGAAAAATGCCACCCTATAGCATGTGCTCCGAGACCATGGACTATAGCCTGACGCTTTTCAGTGATTTTCACCTTTTTTTCCAAATCCTCCGAAACCGTGAAAAATGGCACCCTGTAGCATGTGGTCTGAGACCATGGACTATAGACTGTCGCTTTTCAGTGATTTTCACCTTTTTTTAAAATCTTCCGAAACCGTGAAAAATGGCACCCTGTAGCATGTGGTCCGAGACCATGGACTATAGCCTGTCGCTTTTCAGTGATTTTCACCTTTTTTTCAAATCCTCTGAAACTGTGAAAAATGCCACCCTATAGCATGTGATCCGAGACCATGGACTATAGACTGTCGCTTTTCAGTGATTTTCACCTTTTTTTCAAATCCTCCGAAACCGTGAAAAATGCCACCCTGTAGCATGTGCTCCGAGACCATGGACTATAGCCTGACGCTTTTCAGTGATTTTCACCTTTTTTTCAAATCCTCCGAAACCGTGAAAAATGCCACCCTATAGCATTTGCTCCGAGACCATGGACTATAGCCTGTCGCTTTTCAATGATTTTCACCTTTTTTTCAAATCCTCCGAAACCGTGAAAAATGCCACTCTATAGCATTTGCTCCGAGACCATGGACTATAGCCTGTCGCTTTTCAGTGATTTTCACCTTTTTTTCAAATCCTCTGAAACCGTGAAAAATGCCACCCTATAGCATGTGCTCCGAGACCATGGACAATAACCTGACGCTTTTCAGTGATTTTCACCTTTTTTTCCAAATCCTCTGAAACCGTGAAAAATGGCACCCTGTAGCATGTGGTCCGAGACCATGGACTATAGCCTGTCGCTTTTCAGTGATTTTCACCTTTTTTTCAAATCCTCTGAAACCGTGAAAAATGCCACCCTATAGCATGTGCTCCGAGACCATGGACTATAGCCTGTCGCTTTTCAGTGATTTCACCTTTTTTCAAATCCTCCGAAACCGTGAAAAATGCCACCCTATAGCATGTGCTCCGAGACCATGGACTATAGCCTGACGCTTTTCAGTGATTTTCACCTTTTTTTCCAAATCCTCCGAAACCGTGAAAAATGGCACCCTGTAGAATGTGGTCCGAGACCATGGACTATAGCCTGTCGCTTTTCAGTGATTTTCACCTTTTGTTCAAATCCTCCGAAACCGTGAAAAATGGCACCCTGTAGCATGTGGTCCGAGACCATGGACTATAGCCTGTCGCTTTTCAGTGATTTTCACCTTTTTTTCAAATCCTCCGAAATTGTGAAAAATGCCACCCTACAGCATGTGCTCCGAGACCATGGAATATAGCCTGTCGCTTTTCAGTGATTTTCACCTTTTTTTCAAATCCTCCGAAACCGTGAAAAATGCCACCCTATAGCATGTGCTCCGAGACCATGGACTATAGCCTGACGCTTTTCAGTGATTTTCACCTTTTTTTCCAAATCCTCCGAAACCGTGAAAAATGGCACCCTGTAGCATGTGGTCCGAGACCATGGACTATAGCCTGTCGCTTTTCAGTGATTTTCACCTTTTTTTCAAATCCTCTGAAACCGTGAAAAATGCCACCCTATAGCATGTGCTCCGAGACCATGGTCTATAGCCTGTCGCTTTTCAGTGATTTTCACCTTTTGTTCAAATCCTCCGAAACCGTGAAAAATGCCACCCTATAGCATGTGCTCCGAGACCATGGACTATAGCCTGACGCTTTTCAGTGATTTTCACCTTTTTTTCCAAATCCTCCGAAACCGTGAAAAATGGCACCCTGTAGCATGTGGTCCGAGACCATGGACTATAGCCTGTCGCTTTTCAGTGATTTTCACCTTTTTTTCAAATCCTCTGAAACTGTGAAAAATGCCACCCTATAGCATGTGCTCCGAGACCATGGACTATAGCCTGTCGCTTTTCAGTGATTTTCACCTTTTTTTCAAATCCTCCGAAACCGTGAAAAATGCCACCCTATAGCATGTGCTCCGAGACCATGGACTATAGCCTGACGCTTTTCAGTGATTTTCACCTTTTTTTCCAAATCCTCCGAAACCGTGAAAAATGGCACCCTGTAGCATGTGGTCCGAGACCATGGACTATAGCCTGTCGCTTTTCAGTGATTTTCACCTTTTTTTCAAATCCTCTGAAACTGTGAAAAATGCCACCCTATAGCATGTGATCCGAGACCATGGACTATAGACTGTCGCTTTTCAGTGATTTTGACCTTTTTTTCAAATCCTCCGAAACCGTGAAAAATGCCACCCTATAGCATTTGCTCCGAGACCATGGACTATAGCCTGTCGCTTTTCAGTGATTTTCACCTTTTTTTCAAATCCTCCGAAACCGTGAAAATGCCACCCTATAGCATGTGCTCCGAGACCATGGACTATAGCCTGTCTCTTTTCAGTGAATTTCACCTTTTTTTCAAATCCTCCGAAACCGTGAAAAATTCCACCCTGTAGCATGTGCTCCGAGACCATGGAGTATAGCCTGTCGCTTTTCAGTGATTTTCACCTTTTGTTCAAATCCTCCGAAACCGTGAAAAATGCCACCCTGTAGCATGTGCTCCGAGACCATGGACAATAGCCTGACGCTTTTCAGTGATTTTCACCTTTTTTTCCAAATCCTCTGAAACCGTGAAAAATGGCACCCTGTAGCATGTGGTCCGAGACCATGGACTATAGCCTGTCGCTTTTCAGTGATTTTCACCTTTTTTTCAAATCCTCTGAAACCGTGAAAAATGCCACCCTATAGCATGTGCTCCGAGACCATGGACTATAGCCTGTCGCTTTTCAGTGATTTCACCTTTTTTCAAATCCTCCGAAACCGTGAAAAATGCCACCCTATAGCATGTGCTCCGAGACCATGGACTATAGCCTGACGCTTTTCAGTGATTTTCACCTTTTTTTCCAAATCCTCCGAAACCGTGAAAAATGGCACCCTGTAGAATGTGGTCCGAGACCATGGACTATAGCCTGTCGCTTTTCAGTGATTTTCACCTTTTGTTCAAATCCTCCGAAACCGTGAAAAATGGCACCCTGTAGCATGTGGTCCGAGACCATGGACTATAGCCTGTCGCTTTTCAGTGATTTTCACCTTTTTTTCAAATCCTCCGAAATTGTGAAAAATGCCACCCTACAGCATGTGCTCCGAGACCATGGAATATAGCCTGTCGCTTTTCAGTGATTTTCACCTTTTTTTCAAATCCTCCGAAACCGTGAAAAATGCCACCCTATAGCATGTGCTCCGAGACCATGGACTATAGCCTGACGCTTTTCAGTGATTTTCACCTTTTTTTCCAAATCCTCCGAAACCGTGAAAAATGGCACCCTGTAGCATGTGGTCCGAGACCATGGACTATAGCCTGTCGCTTTTCAGTGATTTTCACCTTTTTTTCAAATCCTCTGAAACCGTGAAAAATGCCACCCTATAGCATGTGCTCCGAGACCATGGTCTATAGCCTGTCGCTTTTCAGTGATTTTCCCCTTTTTTCAAATCCTCCGAAACCGTGAAAAATGCCAGCCTGTAGCATGTGCTCCGAGACCATGGACTATAGCCTGTCGCTTTTCAGTGATTTTCACCTTTTTTTCAAATCCTCCGAAACCGTGAAAAATGCCACCCTGTAGCATGTGCTCCGAGACCATGGACTATAGCCTGTCGCTTTTCAGTGATTTTCACCTTTTTTTCAAATCCTCCGAAACCGTGAAAAATGGCACCCTTTAGCATGTGCTCCGAGACCATGGACTATAGCGTGTCGCTTTTCAGTGATTTTCACCTTTTTTTCAAATCCTCCGAAACCGTGAAAAATGCCAGCCTGTAGCATGTGCTCCGAGACCATGGACTATAGCCTGTCGCTTTTCAGTGATTTTCACCTTTTTTTCAAATCCTCCGAAACCGTGAAAAATGCCACCCTGTAGCATGTGCTCCGAGACCATGGACTATAGCCTGTCGCTTTTCAGTGATTTTCACCTTTTTTTCAAATCCTCCGAAACCGTGAAAAATGCCACCCTATAGCATGTGCTCCGAGACCATGGACTATAGCCTGTCGCTTTTCAGTGATTTTGACCTTTTTTTCAAATCCTCCGAAATTGTGAAAAATGCCACCCTATAGCATGTGCTCCGAGACCATGGACTATAGCCTGTCGCTTTTCAGTGATTTTCACCTTTTTTTCAAATCCTCCGAAACCGTGAAAAATGCCACCCTATAGCATGTGCTCCGAGACCATGGACTATAGCCTGACGCTTTTCAGTGACTTTTACCTTTTTTTCCAAATCCTCCGAAACCGTGAAAAATGGCACCCTGTAGCATGTGGTCCGAGACCATGGACTATAGCCTG
The DNA here is from genome assembly GCF_951216825.1 of Electrona antarctica. NCBI lineage: Eukaryota > Metazoa > Chordata > Actinopteri > Myctophiformes > Myctophidae > Electrona > Electrona antarctica. Next base: position 56,433 of record NW_027637129.1, on the reverse strand, counting down.
TCGCTTTTCAGTGATTTTCACCTTTTTTTCAAATCCTCTGAAACTGTGAAAAATGCCACCCTATAGCATGTGATCCGAGACCATGGACTATAGCCTGACGTTTTTCAGTGATTTTCACCTTTTTTTCCAAATCCTCCGAAACCGTGAAAAATGGCACCCTGTAGCATGTGGTCCGAGACCATGGACTATAGCCTGTCGCTTTTCAGTGATTTTCACCTTTTTTTCAAATCCTCTGAAACCGTGAAAAATGCCACCCTATAGCATGTGCTCCGAGACCATGGACTATAGCCTGTCGCTTTTCAGTGATTTCACCTTTTTTCAAATCCTCCGAAACCGTGAAAAATGCCACCCTATAGCATGTGCTCCGAGACCATGGACTATAGCCTGACGCTTTTCAGTGATTTTCACCTTTTTTTCCAAATCCTCCGAAACCGTGAAAAATGGCACCCTGTAGCATGTGGTCTGAGACCATGGACTATAGACTGTCGCTTTTCAGTGATTTTCACCTTTTTTTTTAAATCTTCCGAAACCGTGAAAAATGGCACCCTGTAGCATGTGGTCCGAGACCATGGACTATAGCCTGTCGCTTTTCAGTGATTTTCACCTTTTTTTCAAATCCTCTGAAACTGTGAAAAATGCCACCCTATAGCATGTGATCCGAGACCATGGACTATAGACTGTCGCTTTTCAGTGATTTTCACCTTTTTTTCAAATCCTCCGAAACCGTGAAAAATGCCAGCCTGTAGCATGTGCTCCGAGACCATGGACTATAGCCTGTCGCTTTTCAGTGATTTTCACCTTTTTTTCAAATCCTCCGAAACCGTGAAAAATGCCACCCTGTAGCATGTGCTCCGAGACCATGGACTATAGCCTGTCGCTTTTCAGTGATTTTCACCTTTTTTTCAAATCCTCCGAAACCGTGAAAAATGCCACCCTATAGCATGTGCTCCGAGACCATGGACTATAGCCTGTCGCTTTTCAGTGATTTTGACCTTTTTTTCAAATCCTCCGAAATTGTGAAAAATGCCACCCTATAGCATGTGCTCCGAGACCATGGACTATAGCCTGTCGCTTTTCAGTGATTTTCACCTTTTTTTCAAATCCTCCGAAACCGTGAAAAATGCCACCCTATAGCATGTGCTCCGAGACCATGGACTATAGCCTGACGCTTTTCAGTGACTTTTACCTTTTTTTCCAAATCCTCCGAAACCGTGAAAAATGGCACCCTGTAGCATGTGGTCCGAGACCATGGACTATAGCCTGTCGCTTTTCAGTGATTTTCACCTTTTTTTCAAATCCTCTGAAACTGTGAAAAATGCCACCCTATAGCATGTGATCCGAGACCATGGACTATAGCCTGACGTTTTTCAGTGATTTTCACCTTTTTTTCCAAATCCTCCGAAACCGTGAAAAATGGCACCCTGTAGCATGTGGTCCGAGACCATGGACTATAGCCTGTCGCTTTTCAGTGATTTTCACCTTTTTTTCAAATCCTCTGAAACCGTGAAAAATGCCACCCTATAGCATGTGCTCCGAGACCATGGACTATAGCCTGTCGCTTTTCAGTGATTTCACCTTTTTTCAAATCCTCCGAAACCGTGAAAAATGCCACCCTATAGCATGTGCTCCGAGACCATGGACTATAGCCTGACGCTTTTCAGTGATTTTCACCTTTTTTTCCAAATCCTCCGAAACCGTGAAAAATGGCACCCTGTAGCATGTGGTCTGAGACCATGGACTATAGACTGTCGCTTTTCAGTGATTTTCACCTTTTTTTTTAAATCTTCCGAAACCGTGAAAAATGGCACCCTGTAGCATGTGGTCCGAGACCATGGACTATAGCCTGTCGCTTTTCAGTGATTTTCACCTTTTTTTCAAATCCTCTGAAACTGTGAAAAATGCCACCCTATAGCATGTGATCCGAGACCATGGACTATAGACTGTCGCTTTTCAGTGATTTTCACTTTTTTTTCAAATCCTCCGAAACCGTGAAAAATGCCACCCTGTAGCATGTGCTCCGAGACCATGGACTATAGCCTGACGCTTTTCAGTGATTTTCACCTTTTTTTCAAATCCTCCGAAACCGTGAAAAATGCCACCCTATAGCATTTGCTCCGAGACCATGGACTATAGCCTGTCGCTTTTCAATGATTTTCACATTTTTTTCAAATCCTCCGAAACCGTGAAAAATGCCACTCTATAGCATTTGCTCCGAGACCATGGACTATAGCCTGTCGCTTTTCAGTGATTTTCACCTTTTTTTCAAATCCTCTGAAACCGTGAAAAATGCCACCCTATAGCATGTGCTCCGAGACCATGGACAATAACCTGACGCTTTTCAGTGATTTTCACCTTTTTTTCCAAATCCTCTGAAACCGTGAAAAATGGCACCCTGTAGCATGTGGTCCGAGACCATGGACTATAGCCTGTCGCTTTTCAGTGATTTTCACCTTTTTTTCAAATCCTCTGAAACCGTGAAAAATGCCACCCTATAGCATGTGCTCGAAGACCATGGTCTATAGCCTGTCGCTTTTCAGTGATTTTCACCTTTTGTTCAAATCCTCCGAAACCGTGAAAAATGCCACCCTATAGCATGTGCTCCGAGACCATGGACTATAGCCTGACGCTTTTCAGTGATTTTCACCTTTTTTTCCAAATCCTCCGAAACCGTGAAAAATGGCACCCTGTAGCATGTGGTCCGAGACCATGGACTATAGCCTGTCGCTTTTCAGTGATTTTCACCTTTTTTTCAAATCCTCTGAAACTGTGAAAAATGCCACCCTATAGCATGTGCTCCGAGACCATGGACTATAGCCTGTCGCTTTTCAGTGATTTTCACCTTTTTTTCAAATCCTCCGAAACCGTGAAAAATGCCACCCTATAGCATGTGCTCCGAGACCATGGACTATAGCCTGACGCTTTTCAGTGATTTTCACCTTTTTTTCCAAATCCTCCGAAACCGTGAAAAATGGCACCCTGTAGCATGTGGTCCGAGACCATGGACTATAGCCTGTCGCTTTTCAGTGATTTTCACCTTTTTTTCAAATCCTCTGAAACTGTGAAAAATGCCACCCTATAGCATGTGATCCGAGACCATGGACTATAGACTGTCGCTTTTCAGTGATTTTGACCTTTTTTTCAAATCCTCCGAAACCGTGAAAAATGCCACCCTATAGCATTTGCTCCGAGACCATGGACTATAGCCTGTCGCTTTTCAGTGATTTTCACCTTTTTTTCAAATCCTCCGAAACCGTGAAAATGCCAGCCTATAGCATGTGCTCCGAGACCATGGACTATAGCCTGTCTCTTTTCAGTGATTTTCACCTTTTTTTCAAATCCTCCGAAACCGTGAAAAATTCCACCCTGTAGCATGTGCTCCGAGACCATGGAGTATAGCCTGTCGCTTTTCAGTGATTTTCACCTTTTGTTCAAATCCTCCGAAACCGTGAAAAATGCCACCCTGTAGCATGTGCTCCGAGACCATGGACAATAGCCTGACGCTTTTCAGTGATTTTCACCTTTTTTTCCAAATCCTCTGAAACCGTGAAAAATGGCACCCTGTAGCATGTGGTCCGAGACCATGGACTATAGCCTGTCGCTTTTCAGTGATTTTCACCTTTTTTTCAAATCCTCTGAAACCGTGAAAAATGCCACCCTATAGCATGTGCTCCGAGACCATGGACTATAGCCTGTCGCTTTTCAGTGATTTCACCTTTTTTCAAATCCTCCGAAACCGTGAAAAATGCCACCCTATAGCATGTGCTCCGAGACCATGGACTATAGCCTGACGCTTTTCAGTGATTTTCACCTTTTTTTCCAAATCCTCCGAAACCGTGAAAAATGGCACCCTGTAGAATGTGGTCCGAGACCATGGACTATAGCCTGTCGCTTTTCAGTGATTTTCACCTTTTGTTCAAATCCTCCGAAACCGTGAAAAATGGCACCCTGTAGCATGTGGTCCGAGACCATGGACTATAGCCTGTCGCTTTTCAGTGATTTTCACCTTTTTTTCAAATCCTCCGAAATTGTGAAAAATGCCACCCTACAGCATGTGCTCCGAGACCATGGAATATAGCCTGTCGCTTTTCAGTGATTTTCACCTTTTTTTCAAATCCTCCGAAACCGTGAAAAATGCCACCCTATAGCATGTGCTCCGAGACCATGGACTATAGCCTGACGCTTTTCAGTGATTTTCACCTTTTTTTCCAAATCCTCCGAAACCGTGAAAAATGGCACCCTGTAGCATGTGGTCCGAGACCATGGACTATAGCCTGTCGCTTTTCAGTGATTTTCACCTTTTTTTCAAATCCTCTGAAACCGTGAAAAATGCCACCCTATAGCATGTGCTCCGAGACCATGGTCTATAGCCTGTCGCTTTTCAGTGATTTTCACCTTTTGTTCAAATCCTCCGAAACCGTGAAAAATGCCACCCTATAGCATGTGCTCCGAGACCATGGACTATAGCCTGACGCTTTTCAGTGATTTTCACCTTTTTTTCCAAATCCTCCGAAACCGTGAAAAATGGCACCCTGTAGCATGTGGTCCGAGACCATGGACTATAGCCTGTCGCTTTTCAGTGATTTTCACCTTTTTTTCAAATCCTCTGAAACTGTGAAAAATGCCACCCTATAGCATGTGATCCGAGACCATGGACTATAGACTGTCGCTTTTCAGTGATTTTGACCTTTTTTTCAAATCCTCCGAAACCGTGAAAAATGCCACCCTATAGCATTTGCTCCGAGACCATGGACTATAGCCTGTCGCTTTTCAGTGATTTTCACCTTTTTTTCAAATCCTCCGAAACCGTGAAAATGCCACCCTATAGCATGTGCTCCGAGACCATGGACTATAGCCTGTCTCTTTTCAGTGATTTTCACCTTTTTTTCAAATCCTCCGAAACCGTGAAAAATTCCACCCTGTAGCATGTGCTCCGAGACCATGGAGTATAGCCTGTCGCTTTTCAGTGATTTTCAGCTTTTGTTCAAATCCTCCGAAACCGTGAAAAATGCCACCCTGTAGCATGTGCTCCGAGACCATGGACTATAGCCTGTCGCTTTTCAGTGATTTTCACCTTTTTTTCAAATCCTCCGAACCTGTGAAAAATGCCACCCTGTAGCATGTGCTCCGAGACCATGGACTATAGCCTGTCGCTTTTCAGTGATTTCACCTTTTTTTCAAATCCTCCGAACCTGTGAAAAATGCCACCCTGTAGCATGTGCTCCGAGACCATGGACTATAGACTGTCGCTTTTCAGTGATTTTGACCTTTTTTTCAAATCCTCCGAAACCGTGAAAAATGCCACCCTATAGCATTTGCTCCGAGACCATGGACTATAGCCTGTCGCTTTTCAGTGATTTTCACCTTTTTTTCAAATCCTCCGAAACCGTGAAAATGCCACCCTATAGCATGTGCTCCGAGACCATGGACTATAGCCTGTCTCTTTTCAGTGATTTTCACCTTTTTTTCAAATCCTCCGAAACCGTGAAAAATTCCACCCTGTAGCATGTGCTCCGAGACCATGGACTATAGCCTGTCGCTTTTCAGTGATTTTCACCTTTTGTTCAAATCCTCTGAAACTGTGAAAAATGCCACCCTATAGCATGTGATCCGAGACCATGGACTATAGCCTGTCGCTTTTCAGTGATTTTCACCTTTTTTTCCAAATCCTCCGAAACCGTGAAAAATGCCACCCTGTAGCATGTGCTCCGAGACCATGGAGTATAGCCTGTCGCTTTTCAGTGATTTTGACCTTTTTTTCAAATCCTCCGAAATTGTGAAAAATGCCACCCTATAGCATGTGCTCCGAGACCATGGAATATAGCCTGTCGCTTTTCAGTGATTTTCACCTTTTTTTCAAATCCTCCGAAACCGTGAAAAATGCCACCCTGTAGCATGTGCTCCGAGACCATGGACTATAGCCTGTCGCTTTTCAGTGAATTTAACTTTTTTTTCAAATCCTCCAAAACCGTGAAAAATGCCAGCCTGTAGCATGTGCTCCGAGACCATGGACTATAGCCTGTCGCTTTTCAGTGATTTTCCCCTTTTTTTCAAATCCTCCGAAACCGTGAAAAATGCCACCCTGTAGCATGTGCTCCGAGACCATGGACTATAGCCTGTCGCTTTTCAGTGATTTCCCCTTTTTTCAAATCCTCCGAAACCGTGAAAAATGCCAGCCTGTAGCATGTGCTCCGAGACCATGGACTATAGCCTGTCGCTTTTCAGTGATTTTCACCTTTTTTTCAAATCCTCCGAAACCGTGAAAAATGCCACCCTGTAGCATGTGCTCCGAGACCATGGACTATAGCCTGTCGCTTTTCAGTGATTTTCACCTTTTTTTCAAATCCTCCGAAACCGTGAAAAATGGCACCCTTTAGCATGTGCTCCGAGACCATGGACTATAGCGTGTCGCTTTTCAGTGATTTTCACCTTTTTTTCAAATCCTCCGAAACCGTGAAAAATGCCAGCCTGTAGCATGTGCTCCGAGACCATGGACTATAGCCTGTCGCTTTTCAGTGATTTTCACCTTTTTTTCAAATCCTCCGAAACCGTGAAAAATGCCACCCTGTAGCATGTGCTCCGAGACCATGGACTATAGCCTGTCGCTTTTCAGTGATTTTCACCTTTTTTTCAAATCCTCCGAAACCGTGAAAAATGCCACCATATAGCATGTGCTCCGAGACCATGGACTATAGCCTGACGCTTTTCAGTGACTTTTACCTTTTTTTCCAAATCCTCCGAAACCGTGAAAAATGGCACCCTGTAGCATGTGGTCCGAGACCATGGACTATAGCCTGTCGCTTTTCAGTGATTTTCACCTTTTTTTCAAATCCTCTGAAACCGTGAAAAATGCCACCCTATAGCATGTGCTCCGAGACCATGGACTATAGCCTGTCGCTTTTCAGTGATTTCACCTTTTTTCAAATCCTCCGAAACCGTGAAAAATGCCACCCTATAGCATGTGCTCCGAGACCATGGACTATAGCCTGACGCTTTTCAGTGATTTTCACCTTTTTTTCCAAATCCTCCGAAACCGTGAAAAATGGCACCCTGTAGCATGTGGTCTGAGACCATGGACTATAGACTGTCGCTTTTCAGTGATTTTCACCTTTTTTTAAAATCTTCCGAAACCGTGAAAAATGCCACCCTGTAGCATGTGCTCCGAGACCATGGACTATAGCCCGTCGCTTTTCAGTGATTTTCCCCTTTTTTTCAAATCCTCCGAAACCGTGAAAAATGCCACCCTGTAGCATGTGCTCCGAGACCATGGACTATAGCCTGTCGCTTTTCAGTGATTTCCCCTTTTTTCAAATCCTCCGAAACCGTGAAAAATGCCAGCCTGTAGCATGTGCTCCGAGACCATGGACTATAGCCTGTCGCTTTTCAGTGATTTTCACCTTTTTTTCAAATCCTCCGAAACCGTGAAAAATGCCACCCTGTAGCATGTGCTCCGAGACCATAGACTATAGCCTGTCGCTTTTCAGTGATTTTCACCTTTTTTTCAAATCCTCCGAAACCGTGAAAAATGGCACCCTTTAGCATGTGCTCCGAGACCATGGACTATAGCGTGTCGCTTTTCAGTGATTTTCACCTTTTTTTCAAATCCTCCGAAACCGTGAAAAATGCCAGCCTGTAGCATGTGCTCCGAGACCATGGACTATAGCCTGTCGCTTTTCAGTGATTTTCACCTTTTTTTCAAATCCTCCGAAACCGTGAAAAATGCCACCCTATAGCATGTGATCCGAGACCATGGACTATAGCCTGACGTTTTTCAGTGATTTTCACCTTTTTTTCCAAATCCTCCGAAACCGTGAAAAATGGCACCCTGTAGCATGTGGTCCGAGACCATGGACTATAGCCTGTCGCTTTTCAGTGATTTTCACCTTTTTTTCAAATCCTCTGAAACCGTGAAAAATGCCACCCTATAGCATGTGCTCCGAGACCATGGACTATAGCCTGTCGCTTTTCAGTGATTTCACCTTTTTTCAAATCCTCCGAAACCGTGAAAAATGCCACCCTATAGCATGTGCTCCGAGACCATGGACTATAGCCTGACGCTTTTCAGTGATTTTCACCTTTTTTTCCAAATCCTCCGAAACCGTGAAAAATGGCACCCTGTAGCATGTGGTCTGAGACCATGGACTATAGACTGTCGCTTTTCAGTGATTTTCACCTTTTTTTAAAATCTTCCGAAACCGTGAAAAATGGCACCCTGTAGCATGTGGTCCGAGACCATGGACTATAGCCTGTCGCTTTTCAGTGATTTTCATCTTTTTTTCAAATCCTCTGAAACTGTGAAAAATGCCACCCTATAGCATGTGATCCGAGACCATGGACTATAGACTGTCGCTTTTCAGTGATTTTGACCTTTTTTTCAAATCCTCCGAAACCGTGAAAAATGCCACCCTGTAGCATGTGCTCCGAGACCATGGACTATAGCCTGTCGCTTTTCAGTGATTTTCACCTTTTGTTCAAATCCTCTGAAACTGTGAAAAATGCCACCCTATAGCATGTGATCCGAGACCATGGACTATAGACTGTCGCTTTTCAGTGATTTTCACCTTTTTTTCAAATCCTCCGAAACCGTGAAAAATGCCACCCTGTAGCATGTGCTCCGAGACCATGGACTATAGCCTGACGCTTTTCAGTGATTTTCACCTTTTTTTCAAATCCTCCGAAACCGTGAAAAATGCCACCCTATAGCATTTGCTCCGAGACCATGGACTATAGCCTGTCGCTTTTCAATGATTTTCACCTTTTTTTCAAATCCTCCGAAACCGTGAAAAATGCCACTCTATAGCATTTGCTCCGAGACCATGGACTATAGCCTGTCGCTTTTCAGTGATTTTCACCTTTTTTTCAAATCCTCTGAAACCGTGAAAAATGCCACCCTATAGCATGTGCTCCGAGACCATGGACAATAACCTGACGCTTTTCAGTGATTTTCACCTTTTTTTCCAAATCCTCTGAAACCGTGAAAAATGGCACCCTGTAGCATGTGGTCTGAGACCATGGACTATAGCCTGTCGCTTTTCAGTGATTTTCACCTTTTTTTCAAATCCTCTGAAACCGTGAAAAATGCCACCCTATAGCATGTGCTCCGAGACCATGGACTATAGCCTGTCGCTTTTCAGTGATTTCACCTTTTTTCAAATCCTCCGAAACCGTGAAAAATGCCACCCTATAGCATGTGCTCCGAGACCATGGACTATAGCCTGACGCTTTTCAGTGATTCTCACCTTTTTTTCCAAATCCTCCGAAACCGTGAAAAATGGCACCCTGTAGAATGTGGTCCGAGACCATGGACTATAGCCTGTCGCTTTTCAGTGATTTTCACCTTTTGTTCAAATCCTCCGAAACCGTGAAAAATGGCACCCTGTAGCATGTGGTCCGAGACCATGGACTATAGCCTGTCGCTTTTCAGTGATTTTCACCTTTTTTTCAAATCCTCCGAAATTGTGAAAAATGCCACCCTACAGCATGTGCTCCGAGACCATGGAATATAGCCTGTCGCTTTTCAGTGATTTTCACCTTTTTTTCAAATCCTCCGAAACCGTGAAAAATGCCACCCTATAGCATGTGCTCCGAGACCATGGACTATAGCCTGACGCTTTTCAGTGATTTTCACCTTTTTTTCCAAATCCTCCGAAACCGTGAAAAATGGCACCCTGTAGCATGTGGTCCGAGACCATGGACTATAGCCTGTCGCTTTTCAGTGATTTTCACCTTTTTTTCAAATCCTCTGAAACCGTGAAAAATGCCACCCTATAGCATGTGCTCCGAGACCATGGTCTATAGCCTGTCGCTTTTCAGTGATTTTCACCTTTTGTTCAAATCCTCCGAAACCGTGAAAAATGCCACCCTATAGCATGTGCTCCGAGACCATGGACTATAGCCTGACGCTTTTCAGTGATTTTCACCTTTTTTTCCAAATCCTCCGAAACCGTGAAAAATGGCACCCTGTAGCATGTGGTCCGAGACCATGGACTATAGCCTGTCGCTTTTCATTGATTTTCACCTTTTTTTCAAATCCTCTGAAACTGTGAAAAATGCCACCCTATAGCATGTGCTCCGAGACCATGGACTATAGCCTGTCGCTTTTCAGTGATTTTCACCTTTTTTTCAAATCCTCTGAAACCGTGAAAAATGCCACCCTATAGCATGTGCTCCGAGACCATGGACTATAGCCTGACGCTTTTCAGTGATTTTCACCTTTTTTTCCAAATCCTCCGAAACCGTGAAAAATGGCACCCTGTAGCATGTGGTCCGAGACCATGGACTATAGCCTGTCGCTTTTCAGTGATTTTCACCTTTTTTTCAAATCCTCTGAAACTGTGAAAAATGCCACCCTATAGCATGTGATCCGAGACCATGGACTATAGACTGTCGCTTTTCAGTGATTTTGACCTTTTTTTCAAATCCTCCGAAACCGTGAAAAATGCCACCCTATAGCATTTGCTCCGAGACCATGGACTATAGCCTGTCGCTTTTCAGTGATTTTCACCTTTTTTTCAAATCCTCCGAAACCGTGAAAATGCCACCCTATAGCATGTGCTCCGAGACCATGGACTATAGCCTGTCGCTTTTCAGTGATTTTCACCTTTTGTTCAAATCCTCCGAAACCGTGAAAAATGCCACCCTGTAGCATGTGCTCCGAGACCATGGACAATAGCCTGACGCTTTTCAGTGATTTTCACCTTTTTTTCAAATCCTCTGAAACCGTGAAAAATGCCACCCTATAGCATGTGCTCCGAGACCATGGACTATAGCCTGTCGCTTTTCAGTGATTTCACCTTTTTTCAAATCCTCCGAAACCGTGAAAAATGCCACCCTATAGCATGTGCTCCGAGACCATGGACTATAGCCTGACGCTTTTCAGTGATTTTCACCTTTTTTTCCAAATCCTCCGAAACCGTGAAAAATGGCACCCTGTAGAATGTGGTCCGAGACCATGGACTATAGCCTGTCGCTTTTCAGTGATTTTCACCTTTTGTTCAAATCCTCCGAAACCGTGAAAAATGGCACCCTGTAGCATGTGGTCCGAGACCATGGACTATAGCCTGTCGCTTTTCAGTGATTTTCACCTTTTTTTCAAATCCTCCGAAATTGTGAAAAATGCCACCCTACAGCATGTGCTCCGAGACCATGGAATATAGCCTGTCGCTTTTCAGTGATTTTCACCTTTTTTTCAAATCCTCCGAAACCGTGAAAAAATGCCACCCTATAGCATGTGCTCCGAGACCATGGACTATAGCCTGACGCTTTTCAGTGATTTTCACCTTTTTTTCCAAATCCTCCGAAACCGTGAAAAATGGCACCCTGTAGCATGTGGTCCGAGACCATGGACTATAGCCTGTCGCTTTTCAGTGATTTTCACCTTTTTTTCAAATCCTCTGAAACCGTGAAAAATGCCACCCTATAGCATGTGCTCCGAGACCATGGTCTATAGCCTGTCGCTTTTCAGTGATTTTCACCTTTTGTTCAAATCCTCCGAAACCGTGAAAAATGCCACCCTATAGCATGTGCTCCGAGACCATGGACTATAGCCTGACGCTTTTCAGTGATTTTCACCTTTTTTTCCAAATCCTCCGAAACCGTGAAAAATGGCACCCTGTAGCATGTGGTCCGAGACCATGGACTATAGCCTGTCGCTTTTCAGTGATTTTCACCTTTTTTTCAAATCCTCTGAAACTGTGAAAAATGCCACCCTATAGCATGTGCTCCGAGACCATGGACTATAGCCTGTCGCTTTTCAGTGATTTTCACCTTTTTTTCAAATCCTCCGAAACCGTGAAAAATGCCACCCTATAGCATGTGCTCCGAGACCATGGACTATAGCCTGACGCTTTTCAGTGATTTTCACCTTTTTTTCCAAATCCTCCGAAACCGTGAAAAATGGCACCCTGTAGCATGTGGTCCGAGACCATGGACTATAGCCTGTCGCTTTTCAGTGATTTTCACCTTTTTTTCAAATCCTCTGAAACTGTGAAAAATGCCACCCTATAGCATGTGATCCGAGACCATGGACTATAGACTGTCGCTTTTCAGTGATTTTGACCTTTTTTTCAAATCCTCCGAAACCGTGAAAAATGCCACCCTATAGCATTTGCTCCGAGACCATGGACTATAGCCTGTCGCTTTTCAGTGATTTTCACCTTTTTTTCAAATCCTCCGAAACCGTGAAAATGCCACCCTATAGCATGTGCTCCGAGACCATGGACTATAGCCTGTCTCTTTTCAGTGATTTTCACCTTTTTTTCAAATCCTCCGAAACCGTGAAAAATTCCACCCTGTAGCATGTGCTCCGAGACCATGGAGTATAGCCTGTCGCTTTTCAGTGATTTTCACCTTTTGTTCAAATCCTCCGAAACCGTGAAAAATGCCACCCTGTAGCATGTGCTCCGAGACCATGGACTATAGCCTGTCGCTTTTCAGTGATTTTCACCTTTTTTTCAAATCCTCCGAACCTGTGAAAAATGCCACCCTGTAGCATGTGCTCCGAGACCATGGACTATAGCCTGTCGCTTTTCAGTGATTTCACCTTTTTTTCAAATCCTCCGAACCTGTGAAAAATGCCACCCTGTAGCATGTGCTCCGAGACCAAGGACTATAGACTGTCGCTTTTCAGTGATTTTCACCTTTTTTTCAAATCCTCCGAAACCGTGAAAATGCCACCCTATAGCATGTGCTCCGAGACCATGGACTATAGCCTGTCTCTTTTCAGTGATTTTCACCTTTTTTTCAAATCCTCCGAAACCGTGAAAAATTCCACCCTGTAGCATGTGCTCCGAGACCATGGACTATAGCCTGTCGCTTTTCAGTGATTTTCACCTTTTGTTCAAATCCTCTGAAACTGTGAAAAATGCCACCCTATAGCATGTGATCCGAGACCATGGACTATAGACTGTCGCTTTTCAGTGATTTTGACCTTTTTTTCAAATCCTCCGAAACCGTGAAAAATGCCACCCTGTAGCATGTGCTCCGAGACCATGGACTATAGCCTGACGCTTTTCAGTGATTTTCACCTTTTTTTCAAATCCTCCGAAACCGTGAAAAATGCCACCCTATAGCATTTGCTCCGAGACCATGGACTATAGCCTGTCGCTTTTCAATGATTTTCACCTTTTTTTCCAAATCCTCCGAAACCGTGAAAAATGCCACCCTATAGCATTTGCTCCGAGACCATGGACTATAGCCTGTCGCTTTTCAGTGATTTTCACCTTTTTTTTCAAATCCTCCAAAACCGTGAAAAATGGCACCCTGTAGCATGTGGTCCGAGACCATGGACTATAGCCTGTCGCTTTTCAGTGATTTCACCTTTTTTCAAATCCTCCGAAACCGTGAAAAATGCCACCCTATAGCATGTGCTCCGAGACCATGGACTATAGCCTGACGCTTTTCAGTGATTTTCACCTTTTGTTCAAATCCTCCGAAACCGTGAAAAATGGCACCCTGTAGCATGTGGTCCGAGACCATGGACTATAGCCTGTCGCTTTTCAGTGATTTTCACCTTTTTTTCAAATCCTCTGAAATTGTGAAAAATGCCACCCTATAGCATGTGCTCCGAGACCATGGAATATAGCCTGTCGCTTTTCAGTGATTTTCACCTTTTTTTCAAATCCTCCAAAACCGTGAAAAATGCCACCCTGTAGCATGTGCTCCGAGACCATGGACTATAGCCTGTCGCTTTTCAGTGATTTTCACCTTTTGTTCAAATCCTCCGAAACCTTGAAAAATGCCACCCTATAGCATGTGGTCCGAGACCATGGACTATAGACTGTCGCTTTTCAGTGATTTTGACCTTTTTTTCAAATCCTCTGAAACCGTGAAAAATGCCACCCTATAGCATGTGCTCCGAGACCATGGACTATAGCCTGTCGCTTTTCAGTGATTTTCACCTTTTTTTAAAATCTTCCGAAACCGTGAAAAATGGCACCCTGTAGCATGTGGTCCGAGACCATGGACTATAGCCTGTCACTTTTCAGTGATTTTCACCTTTTTTTCAAATCCTCTGAAACTGTGAAAAATGCCACCCTATAGCATGTGATCCGAGACCATGGACTATAGCCTGTCGCTTTTCAGTGATTTTGACCTTTTTTTCAAATCCTCCGAAACCGTGAAAAATGCCACCCTGTAGCATGTGCTCCGAGACCATGGACTATAGCCTTTCGCTTTTCAGTGATTTTCACCTTTTTTTCAAATCCTCCGAAACCGTGAAAAATGCCACCCTATAGCATGTGCTCCGAGACCATGGACTATACTAGCCTGTCGCTTTTCAGTGATTTTCACCTTTTGTTCAAATCCTCTGAAACTGTGAAAAATGCCACCCTATAGCATGTGATCCGAGACCATGGACTATAGACTGTCGCTTTTCAGTGATTTTGACCTTTTTTTCAAATCCTCCGAAACCGTGAAAAATGCCACCCTGTAGCATGTGCTCCGAGACCATGGACTATAGCCTGACGCTTTTCAGTGATTTTCACCTTTTTTTCAAATCCTCCGAAACCGTGAAAAATGCCACCCTATAGCATTTGCTCCGAGACCATGGACTATAGCCTGTCGCTTTTCAATGATTTTCACCTTTTTTTCAAATCCTCCGAAACCGTGAAAAATGCCACCCTATAGCATTTGCTCCGAGACCATGGACTATAGCCTGTCGCTTTTCAGTGATTTTCACCTTTTTTTCAAATCCTCTGAAACCGTGAAAAATGCCACCCTATAGCATGTCCTCCGAGACCATGGACAATAGCCTGACGCTTTTCAGTGATTTTCACCTTTTTTTCCAAATCCTCCAAAACCGTGAAAAATGGCACCCTGTAGCATGTGGTCCGAGACCATGGACTATAGCCTGTCGCTTTTCAGTGATTTTCACCTTTTTTTCAAATCCTCTGAAACCGTGAAAAATGCCACCCTATAGCATGTGCTCCGAGACCATGGACTATAGCCTGTCGCTTTTCAGTGATTTTCACCTTTTTTTCAAATCCTCCGAAACCGTGAAAAATGCCACCCTATAGCATGTGCTCCGAGACCATGGACTATAGCCTGACGCTTTTCAGTGATTTTCACCTTTTTTTCAAATCCTCTGAAATTGTGAAAAATGCCACCCTATAGCATGTGCTCCGAGACCATGGAATATAGCCTGTCGCTTTTCAGTGATTTTCACCTTTTTTTCAAATCCTCCAAAACCGTGAAAAATGCCACCCTGTAGCATGTGCTCCGAGACCATGGACTATAGCCTGTCGCTTTTCAGTGATTTTCACCTTTTGTTCAAATCCTCCGAAACCTTGAAAAATGCCACCCTATAGCATGTGGTCCGAGACCATGGACTATAGACTGTCGCTTTTCAGTGATTTTGACCTTTTTTTCAAATCCTCTGAAACCGTGAAAAATGCCACCCTATAGCATGTGCTCCGAGACCATGGACTATAGCCTGTCGCTTTTCAGTGATTTTCACCTTTTTTTAAAATCTTCCGAAACCGTGAAAAATGGCACCCTGTAGCATGTGGTCCGAGACCATGGACTATAGCCTGTCACTTTTCAGTGATTTTCACCTTTTTTTCAAATCCTCTGAAACTGTGAAAAATGCCACCCTATAGCATGTGATCCGAGACCATGGACTATAGCCTGTCGCTTTTCAGTGATTTTGACCTTTTTTTCAAATCCTCCGAAACCGTGAAAAATGCCACCCTGTAGCATGTGCTCCGAGACCATGGACTATAGCCTTTCGCTTTTCAGTGATTTTCACCTTTTTTTCAAATCCTCCGAAACCGTGAAAAATGCCACCCTATAGCATGTGCTCCGAGACCATGGACTATACTAGCCTGTCGCTTTTCAGTGATTTTCACCTTTTGTTCAAATCCTCTGAAACTGTGAAAAATGCCACCCTATAGCATGTGATCCGAGACCATGGACTATAGACTGTCGCTTTTCAGTGATTTTGACCTTTTTTTCAAATCCTCCGAAACCGTGAAAAATGCCACCCTGTAGCATGTGCTCCGAGACCATGGACTATAGCCTGACGCTTTTCAGTGATTTTCACCTTTTTTTCAAATCCTCCGAAACCGTGAAAAATGCCACCCTATAGCATTTGCTCCGAGACCATGGACTATAGCCTGTCGCTTTTCAATGATTTTCACCTTTTTTTCAAATCCTCCGAAACCGTGAAAAATGCCACCCTATAGCATTTGCTCCGAGACCATGGACTATAGCCTGTCGCTTTTCAGTGATTTTCACCTTTTTTTCAAATCCTCTGAAACCGTGAAAAATGCCACCCTATAGCATGTCCTCCGAGACCATGGACAATAGCCTGACGCTTTTCAGTGATTTTCACCTTTTTTTCCAAATCCTCCAAAACCGTGAAAAATGGCACCCTGTAGCATGTGGTCCGAGACCATGGACTATAGCCTGTCGCTTTTCAGTGATTTTCACCTTTTTTTCAAATCCTCTGAAACCGTGAAAAATGCCACCCTATAGCATGTGCTCCGAGACCATGGACTATAGCCTGTCGCTTTTCAGTGATTTTCACCTTTTTTTCAAATCCTCCGAAACCGTGAAAAATGCCACCCTATAGCATGTGCTCCGAGACCATGGACTATAGCCTGACGCTTTTCAGTGATTTTCACCTTTTGTTCAAATCCTCCGAAACCGTGAAAAATGGCACCCTGTAGCATGTGGTCCGAGACCATGGACTATAGCCTGTCGCTTTTCAGTGATTTTCACCTTTTTTTCAAATCCTCCGAAATTGTGAAAAATGCCACCCTATAGCATGTGCTCCGAGACCATGGAATATAGCCTGTCGCTTTTCAGTGATTTTCACCTTTTTTTCAAATCCTCTGAAACTGTGAAAAATGCCACCCTATAGCATGTGCTCCGAGACCATGGACTATAGCCTGTCGCTTTTCAGTGATTTTCACCTTTTTTTCAAATCCTCCGAAACCGTGAAAAATGCCACCCTATAGCATGTGCTCCGAGACCATGGACTATAGCCTGACGCTTTTCAGTGATTTTCACCTTTTTTTCCAAATCCTCCGAAACCGTGAAAAATGGCACCCTGTAGCATGTGGTCCGAGACCATGGACTATAGCCTGTCGCTTTTCAGTGATTTTCACCTTTTTTTCAAATCCTCTGAAACTGTGAAAAATGCCACCCTATAGCATGTGATCCGAGACCATGGACTATAGACTGTCGCTTTTCAGTGATTTTGACCTTTTTTTCAAATCCTCCGAAACCGTGAAAAATGCCACCCTATAGCATTTGCTCCGAGACCATGGACTATAGCCTGTCGCTTTTCAGTGATTTTCACCTTTTTTTCAAATCCTCCGAAACCGTGAAAATGCCACCCTATAGCATGTGCTCCGAGACCATGGACTATAGCCTGTCTCTTTTCAGTGATTTTCACCTTTTTTTCAAATCCTCCGAAACCGTGAAAAATTCCACCCTGTAGCATGTGCTCCGAGACCATGGAGTATAGCCTGTCGCTTTTCAGTGATTTTCACCTTTTGTTCAAATCCTCCGAAACCGTGAAAAATGCCACCCTGTAGCATGTGCTCCGAGACCATGGACTATAGCCTGTCGCTTTTCAGTGATTTTCACCTTTTTTTCAAATCCTCCGAACCTGTGAAAAATGCCACCCTGTAGCATGTGCTCCGAGACCATGGACTATAGCCTGTCGCTTTTCAGTGATTTTCACCTTTTGTTCAAATCCTCTGAAACTGTGAAAAATGCCACCCTATAGCATGTGATCCGAGACCATGGACTATAGACTGTCGCTTTTCAGTGATTTTGACCTTTTTTTCAAATCCTCCGAAACCGTGAAAAATGCCACCCTGTAGCATGTGCTCCGAGACCATGGACTATAGCCTGACGCTTTTCAGTGATTTTCACCTTTTTTTCAAATCCTCCGAAACCGTGAAAAATGCCACCCTATAGCATTTGCTTCGAGACCATGGACTATAGCCTGTCGCTTTTCAATGATTTTCACCTTTTTTTCCAAATCCTCCGAAACCGTGAAAAATGCCACCCTATAGCATTTGCTCCGAGACCATGGACTATAGCCTGTCGCTTTTCAGTGATTTTCACCTTTTTTTTCAAATCCTCCAAAACCGTGAAAAATGGCACCCTGTAGAATGTGGTCCGAGACCATGGACTATAGCCTGTCGCTTTTCAGTGATTTTCACCTTTTTTTCAAATCCTCTGAAACCGTGAAAAATGCCACCCTATAGTATGTGCTCCGAGACCATGGACTATAGCCTGTCGCTTTTCAGTGATTTCACCTTTTTTCAAATCCTCCGAAACCGTGAAAAATGCCACCCTATAGCATGTGCTCCGAGACCATGGACTATAGCCTGACGCTTTTCAGTGATTTTCACCTTTTGTTCAAATCCTCCGAAACCGTGAAAAATGGCACCCTGTAGCATGTGGTCCGAGACCATGGACTATAGCCTGTCGCTTTTCAGTGACTTTCACCTTTTTTTCAAATCCTCTGAAATTGTGAAAAATGCCACCCTATAGCATGTGCTCCGAGACCATGGAATATAGCCTGTCGCTTTTCAGTGATTTTCACCTTTTTTTCAAATCCTCCGAAACCGTGAAAAATGCCACCCTGTAGCATGTGCTCCGAGACCATGGACTATAGCCTGTCGCTTTTCAGTGATTTTCACCTTTTGTTCAAATCCTCCGAAACCGTGAAAAATGCCACCCTATAGCATGTGGTCCGAGACCATGGACTATAGACTGTCGCTTTTCAGTGATTTTGACCTTTTTTTCAAATCCTCTGAAACCGTGAAAAATGCCACCCTATAGCATGTGCTCCGAGACCATGGACTATAGCCTGTCGCTTTTCAGTGATTTTCACCTTTTTTTTAAATCTTCCGAAACCGTGAAAAATGGCACCCTGTAGCATGTGGTCCGAGACCATGGACTATAGCCTGTCACTTTTCAGTGATTTTCACCTTTTTTTCAAATCCTCTGAAACTGTGAAAAATGCCACCCTATAGCATGTGATCCGAGACCATGGACTATAGCCTGTCGCTTTTCAGTGATTTTGACCTTTTTTTCAAATCCTCCGAAACCGTGAAAAATGCCACCCTGTAGCATGTGCTCCGAGACCATGGACTATAGCCTTTCGCTTTTCAGTGATTTTCACCTTTTTTTCAAATCCTCCGAAACCGTGAAAAATGCCACCCTATAGCATGTGCTCCGAGACCATGGACTATACTAGCCTGTCGCTTTTCAGTGATTTTGACCTTTTTTTCAAATCCTCCGAAACCGTGAAAAATGCCACCCTGTAGCATGTGCTCCGAGACCATGGACTATAGCCTGTCGCTTTTCAGTGATTTTCACCTTTTTTTCAAATCCTCCGAAACCGTGAAAAATGCCACCCTATAGCATGTGCTCCGAGACCATGGACTATAGCCTGTCGCTTTTCAGTGATTTTGACCTTTTTTTCAAATCCTCCGAAATTGTGAAAAATGCCACCCTATAGCATGTGCTCCGAGACCATGGACTATAGCCTGTCGCTTTTCAGTGATTTTCACCTTTTTTTCAAATCCTCCGAAACCGTGAAAAATGCCACCCTATAGCATGTGCTCCGAGACCATGGACTATAGCCTGACGCTTTTCAGTGATTTTTACCTTTTTTTCCAAATCCTCCGAAACCGTGAAAAATGGCACCCTGTAGCATGTGGTCCGAGACCATGGACTATAGCCTGTCGCTTTTCAGTGATTTTCACCTTTTTTTCAAATCCTCTGAAACTGTGAAAAATGCCACCCTATAGCATGTGATCCGAGACCATGGACTATAGCCTGACGTTTTTCAGTGATTTTCACCTTTTTTTCCAAATCCTCCGAAACCGTGAAAAATGGCACCCTGTAGCATGTGGTCCGAGACCATGGACTATAGCCTGTCGCTTTTCAGTGATTTTCACCTTTTTTTCAAATCCTCTGAAACCGTGAAAAATGCCACCCTATAGCATGTGCTCCGAGACCATGGACTATAGCCTGTCGCTTTTCAGTGATTTCACCTTTTTTCAAATCCTCCGAAACCGTGAAAAATGCCACCCTATAGCATGTGCTCCGAGACCATGGACTATAGCCTGACGCTTTTCAGTGATTTTCACCTTTTTTTCCAAATCCTCCGAAACCGTGAAAAATGGCACCCTGTAGCATGTGGTCTGAGACCATGGACTATAGACTGTCGCTTTTCAGTGATTTTCACCTTTTTTTTAAATCTTCCGAAACCGTGAAAAATGGCACCCTGTAGCATGTGGTCCGAGACCATGGACTATAGCCTGTCGCTTTTCAGTGATTTTCACCGTTTTTTCAAATCCTCTGAAACTGTGAAAAATGCCACCCTATAGCATGTGATCCGAGACCATGGACTATAGACTGTCGCTTTTCAGTGATTTTCACCTTTTTTTCAAATCCTCCGAAACCGTGAAAAATGCCACCCTGTAGCATGTGCTCCGAGACCATGGACTATAGCCTGACGCTTTTCAGTGATTTTCACCTTTTTTTCAAATCCTCCGAAACCGTGAAAAATGCCACCCTATAGCATTTGCTCCGAGACCATGGACTATAGCCTGTCGCTTTTCAATGATTTTCACCTTTTTTTCAAATCCTCCGAAACCGTGAAAAATGCCACTCTATAGCATTTGCTCCGAGACCATGGACTATAGCCTGTCACTTTTCAGTGATTTTCACCTTTTTTTTTCAAATCCTCCAAAACCGTGAAAAATGGCACCCTGTAGCATGTGGTCCGAGACCATGGACTATAGCCTGTCGCTTTTCAGTGATTTTCACCTTTTTTTCAAATCCTCTGAAACCGTGAAAAATGCCACCCTATAGTATGTGCTCCGAGACCATGGACTATAGCCTGTCGCTTTTCAGTGATTTCACCTTTTTTCAAATCCTCCGAAACCGTGAAAAATGCCACCCTATAGCATGTGCTCCGAGACCATGGACTATAGCCTGACGCTTTTCAGTGATTTTCACCTTTTGTTCAAATCCTCCGAAACCGTGAAAAATGGCACCCTGTAGCATGTGGTCCGAGACCATGGACTATACTAGCCTGTCGCTTTTCAGTGACTTTCACCTTTTTTTCAAATCCTCTGAAATTGTGAAAAATGCCACCCTATAGCATGTGCTCCGAGACCATGGAATATAGCCTGTCGCTTTTCAGTGATTTTCACCTTTTTTTCAAATCTTCCGAAACCGTGAAAAATGCCACCCTGTAGCATGTGCTCCGAGACCATGGACTATAGCCTGTCGCTTTTCAGTGATTTTCACCTTTTTTTCAAATCCTCCGAAACCGTGAAAAATGCCACCCTATAGCATGTGCTCCGAGACCATGGACTATACTAGCCTGTCGCTTTTCAGTGATTTTGACCTTTTTTTCAAATCCTCTGAAACCGTGAAAAATGCCACCCTATAGCATGTGCTCCGAGACCATGGACTATAGCCTGTCGCTTTTCAGTGATTTTGACCTTTTTTTTAAATCTTCCGAAACCGTGAAAAATGGCACCCTGTAGCATGTGCTCCGAGACCATGGACTATACTAGCCTGTCGCTTTTCAGTGATTTTGACCTTTTTTTCAAATCCTCTGAAACCGTGAAAAATGCCACCCTATAGCATGTGCTCCGAGACCATGGACTATACTAGCCTGTCGCTTTTCAGTGATTTTGACCTTTTTTTCAAATCTTCCGAAACCGTGAAAAATGCCACCCTATAGCATGTGGTCCGAGACCATGGACTATAGCCTGTCACTTTTCAGTGATTTTCACCTTTTTTTCAAATCCTCTGAAACTGTGAAAAATGCCACCCTATAGCATGTGATCCGAGACCATGGACTATAGCCTGTCGCTTTTCAGTGATTTTGACCTTTTTTTCAAATCCTCCGAAACCGTGAAAAATGCCACCCTGTAGCATGTGCTCCGAGACCATGGACTATAGCCTTTCGCTTTTCAGTGATTTTCACCTTTTTTTCAAATCCTCCGAAACCGTGAAAAATGCCACCCTATAGCATGTGCTCCGAGACCATGGACTATAGCCTGTCGCTTTTCAGTGATTTTCACCTTTTTTTCAAATCCTCCGAAACCGTGAAAAATGCCACCCTATAGCATGTGCTCCGAGACCATGGACTATAGCCTGTCGCTTTTCAGTGATTTTCACCTTTTTTTCAAATCCTCCGAAACCGTGAAAAATGCCACCCTATAGCATGTGCTCCGAGACCATGGACTATAGCCTGACGCTTTTCAGTGATTTTTACCTTTTTTTCCAAATCCTCCGAAACCGTGAAAAATGGCACCCTGTAGCATGTGGTCCGAGACCATGGACTATAGCCTGTCGCTTTTCAGTGATTTTCACCTTTTTTTCAAATCCTCTGAAACTGTGAAAAATGCCACCCTATAGCATGTGATCCGAGACCATGGACTATAGCCTGACGTTTTTCAGTGATTTTCACCTTTTTTTCCAAATCCTCCGAAACCGTGAAAAATGGCACCCTGTAGCATGTGGTCTGAGACCATGGACTATAGACTGTCGCTTTTCAGTGATTTTCACCTTTTTTTAAAATCTTCCGAAACCGTGAAAAATGGCACCCTGTAGCATGTGGTCCGAGACCATGGACTATAGCCTATCGCTTTTCAGTGATTTTCACCTTTTTTTCAAATCCTCTGAAACTGTGAAAAATGCCACCCTATAGCATGTGATCCGAGACCATGGACTATAGACTGTCGCTTTTCAGTGATTTTCACCTTTTTTTCAAATCCTCCGAAACCGTGAAAAATGCCACCCTGTAGCATGTGCTCCGAGACCATGGACTATAGCCTGTCACTTTTCAGTGATTTTCACCTTTTTTTCAAATCCTCCGAAACCGTGAAAAATGCCACCCTATAGCATGTGATCCGAGACCATGGACTATAGCCTGTCGCTTTTCAATGATTTTCACCTTTTTTTCAAATCCTCCGAAACCGTGAAAAATGCCACTCTATAGCATTTGCTCCGAGACCATGGACTATAGCCTGTCACTTTTCAGTGATTTTCACCTTTTTTTCAAATCCTCTGAAACCGTGAAAAATGCCACCCTATAGCATGTGCTCCGAGACCATGGACAATAGCCTGACGCTTTTCAGTGATTTTCACCTTTTTTTCCAAATCCTCTGAAACCGTGAAAAATGCCACCCTGTAGCATGTGCTCCGAGACCATGGACTATAGCCTGTCGCTTTTCAGTGATTTTCACCTTTTGTTCAAATCCTCCGAAACCGTGAAAAATGGCACCCTGTAGCATGTGGTCCGAGACCATGGACTATAGCCTGTCGCTTTTCAGTGATTTCACCTTTTTTCAAATCCTCCGAAACCGTGAAAAATGCCACCCTATAGCATGTGCTCCGAGACCATGGACTATAGCCTGTCGCTTTTCAGTGATTTTCACCTTTTTTTCAAATCCTCCGAAACCGTGAAAAATGCCACCCTATAGCATGTGGTCCGAGACCATGGACTATAGCCTGACGCTTTTCAGTGATTTTCACCTTTTTTTCCAAATCCTCCGAAACCGTGAAAAATGGCACCCTGTAGCATGTGGTCCGAGACCATGGACTATAGCCTGTCGCTTTTCAGTGATTTTCACCTTTTTTTCAAATCCTCTGAAACCGTGAAAAATGCCACCCTATAGCATGTGCTCCGAGACCATGGTCTATAGCCTGTCGCTTTTCAGTGATTTTCACCTTTTTTTCAAATCCTCCGAAACCGTGAAAAATGCCACCCTATAGCATGTGCTCCGAGACCATGGACTATAGCCTGACGCTTTTCAGTGATTTTCACCTTTTTTTCCAAATCCTCCGAAACCGTGAAAAATGGCACCCTGTAGCATGTGGTCCGAGACCATGGACTATAGCCTGTCGCTTTTCAGTGATTTTCACCTTTTTTTCAAATCCTCTGAAACTGTGAAAAATGCCACCCTATAGCATGTGATCCGAGACCATGGACTATAGACTGTCGCTTTTCAGTGATTTTGACCTTTTTTTCAAATCCTCCGAAACCGTGAAAAATGCCACCCTATAGCATTTGCTCCGAGACCATGGACTATAGCCTGTCGCTTTTCAGTGATTTTCACCTTTTTTTCAAATCCTCCGAAACCGTGAAAATGCCACCCTATAGCATGTGCTCCGAGACCATGGACTATAGCCTGTCTCTTTTCAGTGATTTTCACCTTTTTTTCAAATCCTCCGAAACCGTGAAAAATTCCACCCTGTAGCATGTGCTCCGAGACCATGGAGTATAGCCTGTCGCTTTTCAGTGATTTTCACCTTTTGTTCAAATCCTCCGAAACCGTGAAAAATTCCACCCTGTAGCATGTGCTCCGAGACCATGGAGTATAGCCTGTCGCTTTTCAGTGATTTTCACCTTTTTTCCAAATCCTCCGAAACCGTGAAAAATGGCACCCTGTAGCATGTGGTCCGAGACCATGGACTATAGCCTGTCGCTTTTCAGTGATTTTCACCTTTTTTTCAAATCCTCTGAAACTGTGAAAAATGCCACCCTATAGCATGTGCTCCGAGACCATGGACTATAGCCTGTCGCTTTTCAGTGATTTTCACCTTTTTTTCAAATCCTCCGAAACCGTGAAAAATGCCACCCTATAGCATGTGCTCCGAGACCATGGACTATAGCCTGACGCTTTTCAGTGATTTTCACCTTTTTTTCCAAATCCTCCGAAACCGTGAAAAATGGCACCCTGTAGCATGTGGTCCGAGACCATGGACTATAGCCTGTCGCTTTTCAGTGATTTTCACCTTTTTTTCAAATCCTCTGAAACTGTGAAAAATGCCACCCTATAGCATGTGATCCGAGACCATGGACTATAGACTGTCGCTTTTCAGTGATTTTGACCTTTTTTTCAAATCCTCCGAAACCGTGAAAAATGCCACCCTATAGCATTTGCTCCGAGACCATGGACTATAGCCTGTCGCTTTTCAGTGATTTTCACCTTTTTTTCAAATCCTCCGAAACCGTGAAAATGCCACCCTATAGCATGTGCTCCGAGACCATGGACTATAGCCTGTCTCTTTTCAGTGATTTTCACCTTTTTTTCAAATCCTCCGAAACCGTGAAAAATTCCACCCTGTAGCATGTGCTCCGAGACCATGGAGTATAGCCTGTCGCTTTTCAGTGATTTTCACCTTTTGTTCAAATCCTCCGAAACCGTGAAAAATGCCACCCTGTAGCATGTGCTCCGAGACCATGGACTATAGCCTGTCGCTTTTCAATGATTTTCACCTTTTTTTCAAATCCTCCGAAACCGTGAAAAATGCCACTCTATAGCATGTGGTCCGAGACCATGGACTATAGCCTGTCGCTTTTCAGTGATTTTCACCTTTTTTTCAAATCCTCTGAAACTGTGAAAAATGCCACCCTATAGCATGTGATCCGAGACCATGGACTATAGACTGTCGCTTTTCAGTGATTTTGACCTTTTTTTCAAATCCTCCGAAACCGTGAAAAATGCCACCCTATAGCATTTGCTCCGAGACCATGGACTATAGCCTGTCGCTTTTCAGTGATTTTCACCTTTTTTTCAAATCCTCCGAAACCGTGAAAATGCCACCCTATAGCATGTGCTCCGAGACCATGGACTATAGCCTGTCTCTTTTCAGTGATTTTCACCTTTTTTTCAAATCCTCCGAAACCGTGAAAAATTCCACCCTGTAGCATGTGCTCCGAGACCATGGAGTATAGCCTGTCGCTTTTCAGTGATTTTCACCTTTTGTTCAAATCCTCCGAAACCGTGAAAAATTCCACCCTGTAGCATGTGCTCCGAGACCATGGAGTATAGCCTGTCGCTTTTCAGTGATTTTCACCTTTTTTCCAAATCCTCCGAAACCGTGAAAAATGGCACCCTGTAGCATGTGGTCCGAGACCATGGACTATAGCCTGTCGCTTTTCAGTGATTTTCACCTTTTTTTCAAATCCTCTGAAACTGTGAAAAATGCCACCCTATAGCATGTGCTCCGAGACCATGGACTATAGCCTGTCGCTTTTCAGTGATTTTCACCTTTTTTTCAAATCCTCCGAAACCGTGAAAAATGCCACCCTATAGCATGTGCTCCGAGACCATGGACTATAGCCTGACGCTTTTCAGTGATTTTCACCTTTTTTTCCAAATCCTCCGAAACCGTGAAAAATGGCACCCTGTAGCATGTGGTCCGAGACCATGGACTATAGCCTGTCGCTTTTCAGTGATTTTCACCTTTTTTTCAAATCCTCTGAAACTGTGAAAAATGCCACCCTATAGCATGTGATCCGAGACCATGGACTATAGACTGTCGCTTTTCAGTGATTTTGACCTTTTTTTCAAATCCTCCGAAACCGTGAAAAATGCCACCCTATAGCATTTGCTCCGAGACCATGGACTATAGCCTGTCGCTTTTCAGTGATTTTCACCTTTTTTTCAAATCCTCCGAAACCGTGAAAATGCCACCCTATAGCATGTGCTCCGAGACCATGGACTATAGCCTGTCTCTTTTCAGTGATTTTCACCTTTTTTTCAAATCCTCCGAAACCGTGAAAAATTCCACCCTGTAGCATGTGCTCCGAGACCATGGAGTATAGCCTGTCGCTTTTCAGTGATTTTCACCTTTTGTTCAAATCCTCCGAAACCGTGAAAAATGCCACCCTGTAGCATGTGCTCCGAGACCATGGACTATAGCCTGTCGCTTTTCAATGATTTTCACCTTTTTTTCAAATCCTCCGAAACCGTGAAAAATGCCACTCTATAGCATGTGGTCCGAGACCATGGACTATAGCCTGTCGCTTTTCAGTGATTTTCACCTTTTTTTCAAATCCTCTGAAACTGTGAAAAATGCCACCCTATAGCATGTGATCCGAGACCATGGACTATAGACTGTCGCTTTTCAGTGATTTTGACCTTTTTTTCAAATCCTCCGAAACCGTGAAAAATGCCACCCTGTAGCATGTGCTCCGAGACCATGGACTATAGCCTGACGCTTTTCAGTGATTTTCACCTTTTTTTCCAAATCCTCCGAAACCGTGAAAAATTGCACCCTGTAGCATGTGGTCCGAGACCATGGACTATAGACTGTCGCTTTTCAGTGATTTTGACCTTTTTTTCAAATCCTCCGAAACCGTGAAAAATGCCACCCTGTAGCATGTGCTCCGAGACCATGGACTATAGCCTGACGCTTTTCAGTGATTTTCACCTTTTTTTCAAATCCTCCGAAACCGTGAAAAATGCCACCCTATAGCATTTGCTCCGAGACCATGGACTATAGCCTGTCGCTTTTCAGTGATTTTCACCTTTTTTTCAAATCCTCTGAAACCGTGAAAAATGCCACCCTATAGCATGTGCTCCGAGACCATGGACTATAGCCTGTCGCTTTTCAGTGATTTCACCTTTTTTCAAATCCTCCGAAACCGTGAAAAATGCCACCCTATAGCATGTGCTCCGAGACCATGGACTATAGCCTGACGCTTTTCAGTGATTTTCACCTTTTGTTCAAATCCTCCGAAACCGTGAAAAATGGCACCCTGTAGCATGTGGTCCGAGACCATGGACTATAGCCTGTCGCTTTTCAGTGATTTTCACCTTTTTTTCAAATCCTCCGAAATTGTGAAAAATGCCACCCTATAGCATGTGCTCCGAGACCATGGAATATAGCCTGTCGCTTTTCAGTGATTTTCACCTTTTTTTCAAATCCTCCGAAACCGTGAAAAATGCCACCCTGTAGCATGTGCTCCGAGACCATGGACTATAGCCTGTCGCTTTTCAGTGATTTTCACCTTTTGTTCAAATCCTCCGAAACTGTGAAAAATGCCACCCTATAGCATGTGGTCCGAGACCATGGACTATAGCCTGTCGCTTTTCAGTGATTTTCACCTTTTTTTCAAATCCTCTGAAACCGTGAAAAATGCCACCCTATAGCATGTGCTCCGAGACCATGGACTATAGCCTGTCGCTTTTCAGTGATTTCACCTTTTTTCAAATCCTCCGAAACCGTGAAAAATGCCACCCTATAGCATGTGCTCCGAGACCATGGACTATACTAGCCTGTCGCTTTTCAGTGATTTTCACCTTTTGTTCAAATCCTCTGAAACTGTGAAAAATGCCACCCTATAGCATGTGATCCGAGACCATGGACTATAGACTGTCGCTTTTCAGTGATTTTGACCTTTTTTTCAAATCCTCCGAAACCGTGAAAAATGCCACCCTGTAGCATGTGCTCCGAGACCATGGACTATAGCCTGACGCTTTTCAGTGATTTTCACCTTTTTTTCAAATCCTCCGAAACCGTGAAAAATGCCACCCTATAGCATTTGCTCCGAGACCATGGACTATAGCCTGTCGCTTTTCAATGATTTTCACCTTTTTTTCCAAATCCTCCGAAACCGTGAAAAATGGCACCCTGTAGCATGTGGTCCGAGACCATGGACTATAGCCTGTCGCTTTTCAGTGATTTTCACCTTTTTTTCAAATCCTCTGAAACTGTGAAAAATGCCACCCTATAGCATGTGATCCGAGACCATGGACTATAGACTGTCGCTTTTCAGTGATTTTGACCTTTTTTTCAAATCCTCCGAAACCGTGAAAAATGCCACCCTATAGCATTTGCTCCGAGACCATGGACTATAGCCTGTCGCTTTTCAGTGATTTTCACCTTTTTTTCAAATCCTCCGAAACCGTGAAAATGCCACCCTATAGCATGTGCTCCGAGACCATGGACTATAGCCTGTCTCTTTTCAGTGATTTTCACCTTTTTTTCAAATCCTCCGAAACCGTGAAAAATTCCACCCTGTAGCATGTGCTCCGAGACCATGGAGTATAGCCTGTCGCTTTTCAGTGATTTTCACCTTTTGTTCAAATCCTCCGAAACCGTGAAAAATGCCACCCTGTAGCATGTGCTCCGAGACCATGGACTATAGCCTGTCGCTTTTCAATGATTTTCACCTTTTTTTCAAATCCTCCGAAACCGTGAAAAATGCCACTCTATAGCATGTGGTCCGAGACCATGGACTATAGCCTGTCGCTTTTCAGTGATTTTCACCTTTTTTTCAAATCCTCTGAAACTGTGAAAAATGCCACCCTATAGCATGTGATCCGAGACCATGGACTATAGACTGTCGCTTTTCAGTGATTTTGACCTTTTTTTCAAATCCTCCGAAACCGTGAAAAATGCCACCCTGTAGCATGTGCTCCGAGACCATGGACTATAGCCTGACGCTTTTCAGTGATTTTCACCTTTTTTTCCAAATCCTCCGAAACCGTGAAAAATTGCACCCTGTAGCATGTGGTCCGAGACCATGGACTATAGACTGTCGCTTTTCAGTGATTTTGACCTTTTTTTCAAATCCTCCGAAACCGTGAAAAATGCCACCCTGTAGCATGTGCTCCGAGACCATGGACTATAGCCTGACGCTTTTCAGTGATTTTCACCTTTTTTTCAAATCCTCCGAAACCGTGAAAAATGCCACCCTATAGCATTTGCTCCGAGACCATGGACTATAGCCTGTCGCTTTTCAGTGATTTTCACCTTTTTTTCAAATCCTCTGAAACCGTGAAAAATGCCACCCTATAGCATGTGCTCCGAGACCATGGACTATAGCCTGTCGCTTTTCAGTGATTTCACCTTTTTTCAAATCCTCCGAAACCGTGAAAAATGCCACCCTATAGCATGTGCTCCGAGACCATGGACTATAGCCTGACGCTTTTCAGTGATTTTCACCTTTTGTTCAAATCCTCCGAAACCGTGAAAAATGGCACCCTGTAGCATGTGGTCCGAGACCATGGACTATAGCCTGTCGCTTTTCAGTGATTTTCACCTTTTTTTCAAATCCTCCGAAATTGTGAAAAATGCCACCCTATAGCATGTGCTCCGAGACCATGGAATATAGCCTGTCGCTTTTCAGTGATTTTCACCTTTTTTTCAAATCCTCCGAAACCGTGAAAAATGCCACCCTGTAGCATGTGCTCCGAGACCATGGACTATAGCCTGTCGCTTTTCAGTGATTTTCACCTTTTGTTCAAATCCTCCGAAACTGTGAAAAATGCCACCCTATAGCATGTGGTCCGAGACCATGGACTATAGCCTGTCGCTTTTCAGTGATTTTCACCTTTTTTTCAAATCCTCTGAAACCGTGAAAAATGCCACCCTATAGCATGTGCTCCGAGACCATGGACTATAGCCTGTCGCTTTTCAGTGATTTCACCTTTTTTCAAATCCTCCGAAACCGTGAAAAATGCCACCCTATAGCATGTGCTCCGAGACCATGGACTATACTAGCCTGTCGCTTTTCAGTGATTTTCACCTTTTGTTCAAATCCTCTGAAACTGTGAAAAATGCCACCCTATAGCATGTGATCCGAGACCATGGACTATAGACTGTCGCTTTTCAGTGATTTTGACCTTTTTTTCAAATCCTCCGAAACCGTGAAAAATGCCACCCTGTAGCATGTGCTCCGAGACCATGGACTATAGCCTGACGCTTTTCAGTGATTTTCACCTTTTTTTCAAATCCTCCGAAACCGTGAAAAATGCCACCCTATAGCATTTGCTCCGAGACCATGGACTATAGCCTGTCGCTTTTCAATGATTTTCACCTTTTTTTCCAAATCCTCCGAAACCGTGAAAAATGGCACCCTGTAGCATGTGGTCCGAGACCATGGACTATAGCCTGTCGCTTTTCAGTGATTTTCACCTTTTTTTCAAATCCTCTGAAACTGTGAAAAATGCCACCCTATAGCATGTGATCCGAGACCATGGACTATAGACTGTCGCTTTTCAGTGATTTTGACCTTTTTTTCAAATCCTCCGAAACCGTGAAAAATGCCACCCTATAGCATTTGCTCCGAGACCATGGACTATAGCCTGTCGCTTTTCAGTGATTTTCACCTTTTTTCAAATCCTCCGAAACCGTGAAAATGCCACCCTATAGCATGTGCTCCGAGACCATGGACTATAGCCTGTCTCTTTTCAGTGATTTTCACCTTTTTTTCAAATCCTCCGAAACCGTGAAAAATTCCACCCTGTAGCATGTGCTCCGAGACCATGGAGTATAGCCTGTCGCTTTTCAGTGATTTTCACCTTTTGTTCAAATCCTCCGAAACCGTGAAAAATGCCACCCTGTAGCATGTGCTCCGAGACCATGGACTATAGCCTGTCGCTTTTCAATGATTTTCACCTTTTTTTCAAATCCTCCGAAACCGTGAAAAATGCCACTCTATAGCATGTGGTCCGAGACCATGGACTATAGCCTGTCGCTTTTCAGTGATTTTCACCTTTTTTTCAAATCCTCTGAAACTGTGAAAAATGCCACCCTATAGCATGTGATCCGAGACCATGGACTATAGACTGTCGCTTTTCAGTGATTTTGACCTTTTTTTCAAATCCTCCGAAACCGTGAAAAATGCCACCCTGTAGCATGTGCTCCGAGACCATGGACTATAGCCTGACGCTTTTCAGTGATTTTCACCTTTTTTTCCAAATCCTCCGAAACCGTGAAAAATTGCACCCTGTAGCATGTGGTCCGAGACCATGGACTATAGACTGTCGCTTTTCAGTGATTTTGACCTTTTTTTCAAATCCTCCGAAACCGTGAAAAATGCCACCCTGTAGCATGTGCTCCGAGACCATGGACTATAGCCTGACGCTTTTCAGTGATTTTCACCTTTTTTTCAAATCCTCCGAAACCGTGAAAAATGCCACCCTATAGCATTTGCTCCGAGACCATGGACTATAGCCTGTCGCTTTTCAGTGATTTTCACCTTTTTTTCAAATCCTCTGAAACCGTGAAAAATGCCACCCTATAGCATGTGCTCCGAGACCATGGACTATAGCCTGTCGCTTTTCAGTGATTTCACCTTTTTTCAAATCCTCCGAAACCGTGAAAAATGCCACCCTATAGCATGTGCTCCGAGACCATGGACTATAGCCTGACGCTTTTCAGTGATTTTCACCTTTTGTTCAAATCCTCCGAAACCGTGAAAAATGGCACCCTGTAGCATGTGGTCCGAGACCATGGACTATAGCCTGTCGCTTTTCAGTGATTTTCACCTTTTTTTCAAATCCTCCGAAATTGTGAAAAATGCCACCCTATAGCATGTGCTCCGAGACCATGGAATATAGCCTGTCGCTTTTCAGTGATTTTCACCTTTTTTTCAAATCCTCCGAAACCGTGAAAAATGCCACCCTGTAGCATGTGCTCCGAGACCATGGACTATAGCCTGTCGCTTTTCAGTGATTTTCACCTTTTGTTCAAATCCTCCGAAACTGTGAAAAATGCCACCCTATAGCATGTGGTCCGAGACCATGGACTATAGCCTGTCGCTTTTCAGTGATTTTCACCTTTTTTTCAAATCCTCTGAAACCGTGAAAAATGCCACCCTATAGCATGTGCTCCGAGACCATGGACTATAGCCTGTCGCTTTTCAGTGATTTCACCTTTTTTCAAATCCTCCGAAACCGTGAAAAATGCCACCCTATAGCATGTGCTCCGAGACCATGGACTATACTAGCCTGTCGCTTTTCAGTGATTTTCACCTTTTGTTCAAATCCTCTGAAACTGTGAAAAATGCCACCCTATAGCATGTGATCCGAGACCATGGACTATAGACTGTCGCTTTTCAGTGATTTTGACCTTTTTTTCAAATCCTCCGAAACCGTGAAAAATGCCACCCTGTAGCATGTGCTCCGAGACCATGGACTATAGCCTGACGCTTTTCAGTGATTTTCACCTTTTTTTCAAATCCTCCGAAACCGTGAAAAATGCCACCCTATAGCATTTGCTCCGAGACCATGGACTATAGCCTGTCGCTTTTCAATGATTTTCACCTTTTTTTCAAATCCTCCGAAACCGTGAAAAATGCCACCCTATAGCATTTGCTCCGAGACCATGGACTATAGCCTGTCGCTTTTCAGTGATTTTCACCTTTTTTTCAAATCCTCTGAAACCGTGAAAAATGCCACCCTATAGCATGTCCTCCGAGACCATGGACAATAGCCTGACGCTTTTCAGTGATTTTCACCTTTTTTTCCAAATCCTCCAAACCGTGAAAAATGCCACCCTATAGCATTTGCTCCGAGACCATGGACTATAGCCTGTCGCTTTTCAGTGATTTTCACCTTTTTTTCAAATCCTCCGAAACCGTGAAAAATGCCACCCTATAGCATTTGCTCCGAGACCATGGACTATAGCCTGTCGCTTTTCAGTGATTTTCACCTTTTTTTCAAATCCTCTGAAACCGTGAAAAATGCCACCCTATAGCATGTGCTCCGAGACCATGGACTATAGCCTGTCGCTTTTCAGTGATTTCACCTTTTTTCAAATCCTCCGAAACCGTGAAAAATGCCACCCTATAGCATGTGCTCCGAGACCATGGACTATAGCCTGACGCTTTTCAGTGATTTTCACCTTTTGTTCAAATCCTCCGAAACCGTGAAAAATGGCACCCTGTAGCATGTGGTCCGAGACCATGGACTATAGCCTGTCGCTTTTCAGTGATTTTCACCTTTTTTTCAAATCCTCCGAAATTGTGAAAAATGCCACCCTATAGCATGTGCTCCGAGACCATGGAATATAGCCTGTCGCTTTTCAGTGATTTTCACCTTTTTTTCAAATCCTCCGAAACCGTGAAAAATGCCACCCTGTAGCATGTGCTCCGAGACCATGGACTATAGCCTGTCGCTTTTCAGTGATTTTCACCTTTTGTTCAAATCCTCCGAAACTGTGAAAAATGCCACCCTATAGCATGTGGTCCGAGACCATGGACTATAGCCTGTCGCTTTTCAGTGATTTTCACCTTTTTTTCAAATCCTCTGAAACCGTGAAAAATGCCACCCTATAGCATGTGCTCCGAGACCATGGACTATAGCCTGTCGCTTTTCAGTGATTTCACCTTTTTTCAAATCCTCCGAAACCGTGAAAAATGCCACCCTATAGCATGTGCTCCGAGACCATGGACTATACTAGCCTGTCGCTTTTCAGTGATTTTCACCTTTTGTTCAAATCCTCTGAAACTGTGAAAAATGCCACCCTATAGCATGTGATCCGAGACCATGGACTATAGACTGTCGCTTTTCAGTGATTTTGACCTTTTTTTCAAATCCTCCGAAACCGTGAAAAATGCCACCCTGTAGCATGTGCTCCGAGACCATGGACTATAGCCTGACGCTTTTCAGTGATTTTCACCTTTTTTTCAAATCCTCCGAAACCGTGAAAAATGCCACCCTATAGCATTTGCTCCGAGACCATGGACTATAGCCTGTCGCTTTTCAATGATTTTCACCTTTTTTTCAAATCCTCCGAAACCGTGAAAAATGCCACCCTATAGCATTTGCTCCGAGACCATGGACTATAGCCTGTCGCTTTTCAGTGATTTTCACCTTTTTTTCAAATCCTCTGAAACCGTGAAAAATGCCACCCTATAGCATGTCCTCCGAGACCATGGACAATAGCCTGACGCTTTTCAGTGATTTTCACCTTTTTTTCCAAATCCTCCAAACCGTGAAAAATGGCACCCTGTAGCATGTGGTCCGAGACCATGGACTATAGCCTGTCGCTTTTCAGTGATTTTCACCTTTTTTTCAAATCCTCTGAAACCGTGAAAAATGCCACCCTATAGCATGTGCTCCGAGACCATGGACTATAGCCTGTCGCTTTTCAGTGATTTTCACCTTTTTTTCAAATCCTCCGAAACCGTGAAAAATGCCACCCTATAGCATGTGCTCCGAGACCATGGACTATAGCCTGACGCTTTTCAGTGATTTTCACCTTTTGTTCAAATCCTCCGAAACCGTGAAAAATGGCACCCTGTAGCATGTGGTCCGAGACCATGGACTATAGCCTGTCGCTTTTCAGTGATTTTCACCTTTTTTTCAAATCCTCCGAAATTGTGAAAAATGCCACCCTATAGCATGTGCTCCGAGACCATGGAATATAGCCTGTCGCTTTTCAGTGATTTTCACCTTTTTTTCAAATCCTCCGAAACCGTGAAAAATGCCACCCTGTAGCATGTGCTCCGAGACCATGGACTATAGCCTGTCGCTTTTCAGTGATTTTCACCTTTTGTTCAAATCCTCCGAAACCGTGAAAAATGCCACCCTATAGCATGTGCTCCGAGACCATGGACTATAGCCTGTCGCTTTTCAGTGATTTTCACCTTTTTTTCAAATCCTCCGAAACCGTGAAAAATGCCACCCTATAGCATGTGCTCCGAGACCATGGACTATAGCCTGACGCTTTTCAGTGATTTTCACCTTTTTTTCCAAATCCTCCAAAACCGTGAAAAATGGCACCCTGTAGCATGTGGTCCGAGACCATGGACTATAGCCTGTCGCTTTTCAGTGATTTTCACCTTTTTTTCAAATCCTCTGAAACCGTGAAAAATGCCACCCTATAGCATGTGCTCCGAGACCATGGACTATAGCCTGTCGCTTTTCAGTGATTTTCACCTTTTTTTCAAATCCTCCGAAACCGTGAAAAATGCCACCCTATAGCATGTGCTCCGAGACCATGGACTATAGCCTGACGCTTTTCAGTGATTTTCACCTTTTGTTCAAATCCTCCGAAACCGTGAAAAATGGCACCCTGTAGCATGTGGTCCGAGACCATGGACTATAGCCTGTCGCTTTTCAGTGATTTTCACCTTTTTTTCAAATCCTCCGAAATTGTGAAAAATGCCACCCTATAGCATGTGCTCCGAGACCATGGAATATAGCCTGTCGCTTTTCAGTGATTTTCACCTTTTTTTCAAATCCTCCGAAACCGTGAAAAATGCCACCCTATAGCATGTGCTCCGAGACCATGGACTATAGCCTGTCGCTTTTCAGTGATTTTCACCTTTTGTTCAAATCCTCCGAAACCGTGAAAAATGCCACCCTATAGCATGTGCTCCGAGACCATGGACTATAGCCTGTCGCTTTTCAGTGATTTTCACCTTTTTTTCAAATCCTCCGAAACCGTGAAAAATGCCACCCTATAGCATGTGCTCCGAGACCATGGACTATAGCCTGACGCTTTTCAGTGATTTTCACCTTTTTTTCCAAATCCTCCAAAACCGTGAAAAATGGCACCCTGTAGCATGTGGTCCGAGACCATGGACTATAGCCTGTCGCTTTTCAGTGATTTTCACCTTTTTTTCAAATCCTCTGAAACCGTGAAAAATGCCACCCTGTAGCATGTTGTCCGAGACCATGGACTATAGCCTGTCGCTTTTCAGTGATTTTCACCTTTTTTTCCAAATCCACCGAAACCGTGAAAAATGCCACCCTGTAGCATGTGCTCCGAGACCATGGAGTATAGCCTGTCGCTTTTCAGTGATTTTGACCTTTTTTTCAAATCCTCCGAAATTGTGAAAAATGCCACCCTATAGCATGTGCTCCGAGACCATGGAATATAGCCTGTCGCTTTTCAGTGATTTTCACCTTTTTTTCAAATCCTCCGAAACCGTGAAAAATGCCACCCTGTAGCATGTGCTCCGAGACCATGGACTATAGCCTGTCGCTTTTCAGTGATTTTCACCTTTTTTTCAAATCCTCCGAAACCGTGAAAAATGCCACCCTATAGCATGTGCTCCGAGACCATGGACTATAGCCTGTCGCTTTTCAGTGATTTTGACCTTTTTTTCAAATCCTCCGAAATTGTGAAAAATGCCACCCTATAGCATGTGCTCCGAGACCATGGACTATAGCCTGTCGCTTTTCAGTGATTTTCACCTTTTTTTCAAATCCTCCGAAACCGTGAAAAATGCCACCCTATAGCATGTGCTCCGAGACCATGGACTATAGCCTGACGCTTTTCAGTGATTTTCACCTTTTGTTCAAATCCTCCGAAACCGTGAAAAATGGCACCCTGTAGCATGTGGTCCGAGACCATGGACTATAGCCTGTCGCTTTTCAGTGATTTTCACCTTTTTTTCAAATCCTCCGAAATTGTGAAAAATGCCACCCTATAGCATGTGCTCCGAGACCATGGAATATAGCCTGTCGCTTTTCAGTGATTTTCACCTTTTTTTCAAATCCTCCGAAACCGTGAAAAATGCCACCCTGTAGCATGTGCTCCGAGACCATGGACTATAGCCTGTCGCTTTTCAGTGATTTTCACCTTTTGTTCAAATCCTCCGAAACCGTGAAAAATGCCACCCTATAGCATGTGCTCCGAGACCATGGACTATAGCCTGTCGCTTTTCAGTGATTTTCACCTTTTTTTCAAATCCTCCGAAACCGTGAAAAATGCCACCCTATAGCATGTGCTCCGAGACCATGGACTATAGCCTGACGCTTTTCAGTGATTTTCACCTTTTTTTCCAAATCCTCCAAAACCGTGAAAAATGGCACCCTGTAGCATGTGGTCCGAGACCATGGACTATAGCCTGTCGCTTTTCAGTGATTTTCACCTTTTTTTCAAATCCTCTGAAACCGTGAAAAATGCCACCCTGTAGCATGTTGTCCGAGACCATGGACTATAGCCTGTCGCTTTTCAGTGATTTTCACCTTTTTTTCCAAATCCTCCGAAACCGTGAAAAATACCACCCTGTAGCATGTGCTCCGAGACCATGGAGTATAGCCTGTCGCTTTTCAGTGATTTTCACCTTTTTTTCAAATCCTCCGAAACCGTGAAAAATGCCACCCTGTAGCATGTGCTCCGAGACCATGGACTATAGCCTGTCGCTTTTCAGTGATTTTGACCTTTTTTTCAAATCCTCCGAAATTGTGAAAAATGCCACCCTATAGCATGTGCTCCGAGACCATGGACTATAGACTGTCGCTTTTCAGTGATTTTCACCTTTTTTTCAAATCCTCCGAAACCGTGAAAAATGCCACCCTATAGCATGTGCTCCGAGACCATGGACTATAGCCTGACGCTTTTCAGTGATTTTTACCTTTTTTTCCAAATCCTCCGAAACCGTGAAAAATGGCACCCTGTAGCATGTGGTCCGAGACCATGGACTATAGCCTGTCGCTTTTCAGTGATTTTCACCTTTTTTTCAAATCCTCTGAAACCGTGAAAAATGCCACCCTATAGCATGTGCTCCGAGACCATGGACTATAGCCTGTCGCTTTTCAGTGATTTCACCTTTTTTCAAATCCTGCGAAACCGTGAAAAATGCCACCCTATAGCATGTGCTCCGAGACCATGGACTATAGCCTGACGCTTTTCAGTGATTTTCACCTTTTTTTCCAAATCCTCCGAAACCGTGAAAAATGGCACCCTGTAGCATGTGGTCTGAGACCATGGACTATAGACTGTCGCTTTTCAGTGATTTTCACCTTTTTTTTAAATCTTCCGAAACCGTGAAAAATGGCACCCTGTAGCATGTGGTCCGAGACCATGGACTATAGCCTGTCGCTTTTCAGTGATTTTCACCTTTTTTTTCAAATCCTCTGAAACTGTGAAAAATGCCACCCTATAGCATGTGATCCGAGACCATGGACTATAGACTGTCGCTTTTCAGTGATTTTGACCTTTTTTTCAAATCCTCCGAAACCGTGAAAAATGCCACCCTGTAGCATGTGCTCCGAGACCATGGACTATAGCCTGTCGCTTTTCAGTGATTTTCACCTTTTGTTCAAATCCTCTGAAACTGTGAAAAATGCCACCCTATAGCATGTGATCCGAGACCATGGACTATAGACTGTCGCTTTTCAGTGATTTTCACCTTTTTTTCAAATCTTCCGAAACCGTGAAAAATGGCACCCTGTAGCATGTGGTCCGAGACCATGGACTATAGCCTGTCGCTTTTCAGTGATTTTCACCTTTTTTTTCAAATCCTCTGAAACTGTGAAAAATGCCACCCTATAGCATGTGATCCGAGACCATGGACTATAGACTGTCGCTTTTCAGTGATTTTGACCTTTTTTTCAAATCCTCCGAAACCGTGAAAAATGCCACCCTGTAGCATGTGCTCCGAGACCATGGACTATAGCCTGTCGCTTTTCAGTGATTTTCACCTTTTGTTCAAATCCTCTGAAACTGTGAAAAATGCCACCCTATAGCATGTGATCCGAGACCATGGACTATAGACTGTCGCTTTTCAGTGATTTTGACCTTTTTTTCAAATCCTCCGAAACCGTGAAAAATGCCACCCTGTAGCATGTGCTCCGAGACCATGGACTATAGCCTGACGCTTTTCAGTGATTTTCACCTTTTTTTCAAATCCTCTGAAACTGTGAAAAATGCCACCCTATAGCATTTGCTCCGAGACCATGGACTATAGCCTGTCGCTTTTCAATGATTTTCACCTTTTTTTCAAATCCTCCGAAACCGTGAAAAATGCCACTCTATAGCATTTGCTCCGAGACCATGGACTATAGCCTGTCGCTTTTCAGTGATTTCACCTTTTTTTCAAATCCTCTGAAACCGTGAAAAATGCCACCCTATAGCATGTGCTCCGAGACCATGGACAATAGCCTGACGCTTTTCAGTGATTTTCACCTTTTTTTCCAAATCCTCCGAAACCGTGAAAAATGGCACCCTGTAGCATGTGGTCCGAGACCATGGACTATAGCCTGACGCTTTTCAGTGATTTTCACCTTTTTTTCCAAATCCTCCGAAACCGTGAAAAATGGCACCCTGTAGCATGTGGTCCGAGACCATGGACTATAGCCTGTCGCTTTTCAGTGATTTTCACCTTTTGTTCAAATCCTCCGAAACCGTGAAAAATGGCACCCTGTAGCATGTGGTCCGAGACCATGGAATATAGCCTGTCGCTTTTCAGTGATTTTCACCTTTTTTTCAAATCCTCCGAAACCGTGAAAAATGCCACCCTGTAGCATGTGCTCCGAGACCATGGACTATAGCCTGTCGCTTTTCAGTGATTTTCACCTTTTGTTCAAATCCTCCGAAACCGTGAAAAATGCCACCCTATAGCATGTGCTCCGAGACCATGGACTATAGCCTGTCGCTTTTCAGTGATTTTCACCTTTTTTTCAAATCCTCCGAAACCGTGAAAAATGCCACCCTATAGCATGTGCTCCGAGACCATGGACTATAGCCTGACGCTTTTCAGTGATTTTCACCTTTTTTTCCAAATCCTCCGAAACCGTGAAAAATGGCACCCTGTAGCATGTGGTCCGAGACCATGGACTATAGCCTGTCGCTTTTCAGTGATTTCACCTTTTTTTCAAATCCTCTGAAACCGTGAAAAATGCCACCCTATAGCATGTGCTCCGAGACCATGGACAATAGCCTGACGCTTTTCAGTGATTTTCACCTTTTTTTCCAAATCCTCCGAAACCGTGAAAAATGGCACCCTGTAGCATGTGGTCCGAGACCATGGACTATAGCCTGACGCTTTTCAGTGATTTTCACCTTTTTTTCCAAATCCTCCGAAACCGTGAAAAATGGCACCCTGTAGCATGTGGTCCGAGACCATGGACTATAGCCTGTCGCTTTTCAGTGATTTTCACCTTTTGTTCAAATCCTCCGAAACCGTGAAAAATGGCACCCTGTAGCATGTGGTCCGAGACCATGGACTATAGCCTGTCGCTTTTCAGTGATTTTCACCTTTTTTTCAAATCCTCCGAAATTGTGAAAAATGCCACCCTATAGCATGTGCTCCGAGACCATGGAATATAGCCTGTCGCTTTTCAGTGATTTTCACCTTTTTTTCAAATCCTCCGAAACCGTGAAAAATGCCACCCTGTAGCATGTGCTCCGAGACCATGGACTATAGCCTGTCGCTTTTCAGTGATTTTCACCTTTTGTTCAAATCCTCCGAAACCGTGAAAAATGCCACCCTATAGCATGTGCTCCGAGACCATGGACTATAGCCTGTCGCTTTTCAGTGATTTTCACCTTTTTTTCAAATCCTCCGAAACCGTGAAAAATGCCACCCTATAGCATGTGCTCCGAGACCATGGACTATAGCCTGACGCTTTTCAGTGATTTTCACCTTTTTTTCCAAATCCTCCGAAACCGTGAAAAATGGCACCCTGTAGCATGTGGTCCGAGACCATGGACTATAGCCTGTCGCTTTTCAGTGATTTTCACCTTTTTTTCAAATCCTCTGAAACCGTGAAAAATGCCACCCTATAGCATGTGCTCCGAGACCATGGTCTATAGCCTGTCGCTTTTCAGTGATTTTCACCTTTTTTTCAAATCCTCCGAAACCGTGAAAAATGCCACCCTATAGCATGTGCTCCGAGACCATGGACTATAGCCTGACGCTTTTCAGTGATTTTCACCTTTTTTTCCAAATCCTCCGAAACCGTGAAAAATGGCACCCTGTAGCATGTGGTCCGAGACCATGGACTATAGCCTGTCGCTTTTCAGTGATTTTCACCTTTTTTTCAAATCCTCTGAAACTGTGAAAAATGCCACCCTATAGCATGTGATCCGAGACCATGGACTATAGACTGTCGCTTTTCAGTGATTTTGACCTTTTTTTCAAATCCTCCGAAACCGTGAAAAATGCCACCCTATAGCATTTGCTCCGAGACCATGGACTATAGCCTGTCGCTTTTCAGTGATTTTCACCTTTTTTTCAAATCCTCCGAAACCGTGAAAATGCCACCCTATAGCATGTGCTCCGAGACCATGGACTATAGCCTGTCTCTTTTCAGTGATTTTCACCTTTTTTTCAAATCCTCCGAAACCGTGAAAAATTCCACCCTGTAGCATGTGCTCCGAGACCATGGAGTATAGCCTGTCGCTTTTCAGTGATTTTCACCTTTTGTTCAAATCCTCCGAAACCGTGAAAAATGCCACCCTATAGCATGTGCTCCGAGACCATGGACTATAGCCTGACGCTTTTCAGTGATTTTCACCTTTTTTTCCAAATCCTCCGAAACCGTGAAAAATGGCACCCTGTAGCATGTGGTCCGAGACCATGGACTATAGCCTGTCGCTTTTCAGTGATTTTCACCTTTTTTTCAAATCCTCTGAAACTGTGAAAAATGCCACCCTATAGCATGTGCTCCGAGACTATGGACTATAGCCTGTCGCTTTTCAGTGATTTTCACCTTTTTTTCAAATCCTCCGAAACCGTGAAAAATGCCACCCTATAGCATGTGCTCCGAGACCATGGACTATAGCCTGACGCTTTTCAGTGATTTTCACCTTTTTTTCCCAATCCTCCGAAACCGTGAAAAATGGCACCCTGTAGCATGTGGTCCGAGACCATGGACTATAGCCTGTCGCTTTTCAGTGATTTTCACCTTTTTTTCAAATCCTCTGAAACTGTGAAAAATGCCACCCTATAGCATGTGATCCGAGACCATGGACTATAGACTGTCGCTTTTCAGTGATTTTGACCTTTTTTTCAAATCCTCCGAAACCGTGAAAAATGCCACCCTATAGCATTTGCTCCGAGACCATGGACTATAGCCTGTCGCTTTTCAGTGATTTTCACCTTTTTTTCAAATCCTCCGAAACCGTGAAAATGCCACCCTATAGCATGTGCTCCGAGACCATGGACTATAGCCTGTCTCTTTTCAGTGATTTTCACCTTTTTTTCAAATCCTCCGAAACCGTGAAAAATTCCACCCTGTAGCATGTGCTCCGAGACCAAGGAGTATAGCCTGTCGCTTTTCAGTGATTTTCACCTTTTGTTCAAATCCTCCGAAACCGTGAAAAATGCCACCCTGTAGCATGTGCTCCGAGACCATGGACTATAGCCTGTCGCTTTTCAGTGATTTTCACCTTTTTTTCAAATCCTCCGAACCTGTGAAAAATGCCACCCTGTAGCATGTGCTCCGAGACCATGGACTATAGCCTGTCGCTTTTCAGTGATTTCACCTTTTTTCAAATCCTCCGAAACCGTGAAAAATGCCACCCTATAGCATGTGCTCCGAGACCATGGACTATAGCCTGACGCTTTTCAGTGATTTTCACCTTTTTTTCCAAATCCTCCGAAACCGTGAAAAATGGCACCCTGTAGCATGTGGTCCGAGACCATGGACTATAGACTGTCGCTTTTCAGTGATTTTGACCTTTTTTTCAAATCCTCCGAAACCGTGAAAAATGCCACCCTGTAGCATGTGCTCCGAGACAATGGACTATAGACTGTCGCTTTTCAGTGATTTTCACCTTTTGTTCAAATCCTCCGAAACCGTGAAAAATGCCACCCTATAGCATGTGCTCCGAGACCATGGACTATAGCCTGTCGCTTTTCAGTGATTTTCACCTTTTTTTCAAATCCTCCGAAACCGTGAAAAATGCCACCCTATAGCATGTGCTCCGAGACCATGGACTATAGCCTGACGCTTTTCAGTGATTTTCACCTTTTTTTCCAAATCCTCCGAAACCGTGAAAAATGGCACCCTGTAGCATGTGGTCCGAGACCATGGACTATAGCCTGTCGCTTTTCAGTGATTTTCACCTTTTTTTCAAATCCTCCGAAATTGTGAAAAATGCCACCCTATAGCATGTGCTCCGAGACCATGGAATATAGCCTGTCGCTTTTCAGTGATTTTCACCTTTTTTTCAAATCCTCCGAAACCGTGAAAAATGCCACCCTCTAGCATGTGCTCCGAGACCATGGACTATAGCCTGTCGCTTTTCAGTGATTTTCACCTTTTGTTCAAATCCTCCGAAACCGTGAAAAATGCCACCCTATAGCATGTGCTCCGAGACCATGGACTAGCCTGTCGCTTTTCAGTGATTTTCACCTTTTTTTCAAATCCTCCGAAACCGTGAAAAATGCCACCCTGTAGCATGTGCTCCGAGACCATGGACTATAGCCTGTCGCTTTTCAGTGATTTTCACCTTTTGTTCAAATCCTCCGAAACCGTGAAAAATGCCACCCTATAGCATGTGCTCCGAGACCATGGACTATAGCCTGTCGCTTTTCAGTGATTTTCACCTTTTTTTCAAATCCTCCGAAACCGTGAAAAATGCCACCCTATAGCATGTGCTCCGAGACCATGGACTATAGCCTGACGCTTTTCAGTGATTTTCACCTTTTTTTCCAAATCCTCCGAAACCGTGAAAAATGGCACCCTGTAGCATGTGGTCCGAGACCATGGACTATAGCCTGTCGCTTTTCAGTGATTTTCACCTTTTTTTCAAATCCTCTGAAACCGTGAAAAATGCCACCCTATAGCATGTGCTCCGAGACCATGGTCTATAGCCTGTCGCTTTTCAGTGATTTTCACCTTTTTTTCAAATCCTCCGAAACCGTGAAAAATGGCACCCTGTAGCATGTGGTCCGAGACCATGGACTATAGACTGTCGCTTTTCAGTGATTTTGACCTTTTTTTCAAATCCTCCGAAACCGTGAAAAATGCCACCCTGTAGCATGTGCTCCGAGACAATGGACTATAGACTGTCGCTTTTCAGTGATTTTCACCTTTTGTTCAAATCCTCCGAAACCGTGAAAAATGCCACCC
Source organism: Electrona antarctica (assembly GCF_951216825.1). Taxonomy (NCBI): domain Eukaryota; kingdom Metazoa; phylum Chordata; class Actinopteri; order Myctophiformes; family Myctophidae; genus Electrona; species Electrona antarctica. Next base: position 12,103 of record NW_027637129.1, on the reverse strand, counting down.
TATAGCATGTGCTCCGAGACCATGGACTATAGCCTGTCGCTTTTCAGTGATTTTCACCTTTTTTTCAAATCCTCCGAAACCGTGAAAAATGCCACCCTATAGCATGTGCTCCGAGACCATGGACTATAGCCTGACGCTTTTCAGTGATTTTCACCTTTTTTTCCAAATCCTCCGAAACCGTGAAAAATGGCACCCTGTAGCATGTGGTCCGAGACCATGGACTATAGCCTGTCGCTTTTCAGTGATTTTCACCTTTTTTTCAAATCCTCCGAAATTGTGAAAAATGCCACCCTATAGCATGTGCTCCGAGACCATGGAATATAGCCTGTCGCTTTTCAGTGATTTTCACCTTTTTTTCAAATCCTCCGAAACCGTGAAAAATGCCACCCTCTAGCATGTGCTCCGAGACCATGGACTATAGCCTGTCGCTTTTCAGTGATTTTCACCTTTTGTTCAAATCCTCCGAAACCGTGAAAAATGCCACCCTATAGCATGTGCTCCGAGACCATGGACTAGCCTGTCGCTTTTCAGTGATTTTCACCTTTTTTTCAAATCCTCCGAAACCGTGAAAAATGCCACCCTGTAGCATGTGCTCCGAGACCATGGACTATAGCCTGTCGCTTTTCAGTGATTTTCACCTTTTGTTCAAATCCTCCGAAACCGTGAAAAATGCCACCCTATAGCATGTGCTCCGAGACCATGGACTATAGCCTGTCGCTTTTCAGTGATTTTCACCTTTTTTTCAAATCCTCCGAAACCGTGAAAAATGCCACCCTATAGCATGTGCTCCGAGACCATGGACTATAGCCTGACGCTTTTCAGTGATTTTCACCTTTTTTTCCAAATCCTCCGAAACCGTGAAAAATGGCACCCTGTAGCATGTGGTCCGAGACCATGGACTATAGCCTGTCGCTTTTCAGTGATTTTCACCTTTTTTTCAAATCCTCTGAAACCGTGAAAAATGCCACCCTATAGCATGTGCTCCGAGACCATGGTCTATAGCCTGTCGCTTTTCAGTGATTTTCACCTTTTTTTCAAATCCTCCGAAACCGTGAAAAATGCCACCCTATAGCATGTGCTCCGAGACCATGGACTATAGCCTGACGCTTTTCAGTGATTTTCACCTTTTTTTCCAAATCCTCCGAAACCGTGAAAAATGGCACCCTGTAGCATGTGGTCCGAGACCATGGACTATAGCCTGTCGCTTTTCAGTGATTTTCACCTTTTTTTCAAATCCTCTGAAACTGTGAAAAATGCCACCCTATAGCATGTGATCCGAGACCATGGACTATAGACTGTCGCTTTTCAGTGATTTTGACCTTTTTTTCAAATCCTCCGAAACCGTGAAAAATGCCACCCTATAGCATTTGCTCCGAGACCATGGACTATAGCCTGTCGCTTTTCAGTGATTTTCACCTTTTTTTCAAATCCTCCGAAACCGTGAAAATGCCACCCTATAGCATGTGCTCCGAGACCATGGACTATAGCCTGTCTCTTTTCAGTGATTTTCACCTTTTTTTCAAATCCTCCGAAACCGTGAAAAATTCCACCCTGTAGCATGTGCTCCGAGACCATGGAGTATAGCCTGTCGCTTTTCAGTGATTTTCACCTTTTGTTCAAATCCTCCGAAACCGTGAAAAATGCCACCCTATAGCATGTGCTCCGAGACCATGGACTATAGCCTGACGCTTTTCAGTGATTTTCACCTTTTTTTCCAAATCCTCCGAAACCGTGAAAAATGGCACCCTGTAGCATGTGGTCCGAGACCATGGACTATAGCCTGTCGCTTTTCAGTGATTTTCACCTTTTTTTCAAATCCTCTGAAACTGTGAAAAATGCCACCCTATAGCATGTGCTCCGAGACTATGGACTATAGCCTGTCGCTTTTCAGTGATTTTCACCTTTTTTTCAAATCCTCCGAAACCGTGAAAAATGCCACCCTATAGCATGTGCTCCGAGACCATGGACTATAGCCTGACGCTTTTCAGTGATTTTCACCTTTTTTTCCCAATCCTCCGAAACCGTGAAAAATGGCACCCTGTAGCATGTGGTCCGAGACCATGGACTATAGCCTGTCGCTTTTCAGTGATTTTCACCTTTTTTTCAAATCCTCTGAAACTGTGAAAAATGCCACCCTATAGCATGTGATCCGAGACCATGGACTATAGCCTGTCGCTTTTCAGTGATTTTCACCTTTTTTTCAAATCCTCCGAAACCGTGAAAAATGCCACCCTATAGCATTTGCTCCGAGACCATGGACTATAGCCTGTCGCTTTTCAGTGATTTTCACCTTTTTTTCAAATCCTCCGAAACCGTGAAAAATGCCACCCTATAGCATGTGCTCCGAGACCATGGACTATAGCCTGACGCTTTTCAGTGATTTTCACCTTTTTTTCCCAATCCTCCGAAACCGTGAAAAATGGCACCCTGTAGCATGTGGTCCGAGACCATGGACTATAGCCTGTCGCTTTTCAGTGATTTTCACCTTTTTTTCAAATCCTCCGAAACCGTGAAAAATGCCACCCTATAGCATTTGCTCCGAGACCATGGACTATAGCCTGTCGCTTTTCAGTGATTTTCACCTTTTTTTCAAATCCTCCGAAACCGTGAAAATGCCACCCTATAGCATGTGCTCCGAGACCATGGACTATAGCCTGTCTCTTTTCAGTGATTTTCACCTTTTTTTCAAATCCTCCGAAACCGTGAAAAATTCCACCCTGTAACATGTGCTCCGAGACTAAGGAGTATAGCCTGTCGCTTTTCAGTGATTTTCACCTTTTGTTCAAATCCTCCGAAACCGTGAAAAATGCCACCCTGTAGCATGTGCTCCGAGACCATGGACTATAGCCTGTCGCTTTTCAGTGATTTTCACCTTTTTTTCAAATCCTCCGAACCTGTGAAAAATGCCACCCTGTAGCATGTGCTCCGAGACCATGGACTATAGCCTGTCGCTTTTCAGTGATTTCACCTTTTTTCAAATCCTCCGAAACCGTGAAAAATGCCACCCTATAGCATGTGCTCCGAGACCATGGACTATAGCCTGACGCTTTTCAGTGATTTTCACCTTTTTTTCCAAATCCTCCGAAACCGTGAAAAATGGCACCCTGTAGCATGTGGTCCGAGACCATGGACTATAGACTGTCGCTTTTCAGTGATTTTGACCTTTTTTTCAAATCCTCCGAAACCGTGAAAAATGCCACCCTGTAGCATGTGCTCCGAGACAATGGACTATAGACTGTCGCTTTTCAGTGATTTTCACCTTTTGTTCAAATCCTCCGAAACCGTGAAAAATGCCACCCTATAGCATGTGCTCCGAGACCATGGACTATAGCCTGTCGCTTTTCAGTGATTTTCACCTTTTTTTCAAATCCTCCGAAACCGTGAAAAATGCCACCCTATAGCATGTGCTCCGAGACCATGGACTATAGCCTGACGCTTTTCAGTGATTTTCACCTTTTTTTCCAAATCCTCCGAAACCGTGAAAAATGGCACCCTGTAGCATGTGGTCCGAGACCATGGACTATAGCCTGTCGCTTTTCAGTGATTTTCACCTTTTTTTCAAATCCTCCGAAATTGTGAAAAATGCCACCCTATAGCATGTGCTCCGAGACCATGGAATATAGCCTGTCGCTTTTCAGTGATTTTCACCTTTTTTTCAAATCCTCCGAAACCGTGAAAAATGCCACCCTCTAGCATGTGCTCCGAGACCATGGACTATAGCCTGTCGCTTTTCAGTGATTTTCACCTTTTGTTCAAATCCTCCGAAACCGTGAAAAATGCCACCCTATAGCATGTGCTCCGAGACCATGGACTAGCCTGTCGCTTTTCAGTGATTTTCACCTTTTGTTCAAATCCTCCGAAACCGTGAAAAATGCCACCCTATAGCATGTGCTCCGAGACCATGGACTATAGCCTGTCGCTTTTCAGTGATTTTCACCTTTTTTTCAAATCCTCCGAAACCGTGAAAAATGCCACCCTATAGCATGTGCTCCGAGACCATGGACTATAGCCTGACGCTTTTCAGTGATTTTCACCTTTTTTTCCAAATCCTCCGAAACCGTGAAAAATGGCACCCTGTAGCATGTGGTCCGAGACCATGGACTATAGCCTGTCGCTTTTCAGTGATTTTCACCTTTTTTTCAAATCCTCCGAAATTGTGAAAAATGCCACCCTATAGCATGTGCTCCGAGACCATGGAATATAGCCTGTCGCTTTTCAGTGATTTTCACCTTTTTTTCAAATCCTCCGAAACCGTGAAAAATGCCACCCTATAGCATGTGCTCCGAGACCATGGAATATAGCCTGTCGCTTTTCAGTGATTTTCACCTTTTTTTCAAATCCTCCGAAACCGTGAAAAATGCCACCCTCTAGCATGTGCTCCGAGACCATGGACTATAGCCTGTCGCTTTTCAGTGATTTTCACCTTTTGTTCAAATCCTCCGAAACCGTGAAAAATGCCACCCTATAGCATGTGCTCCGAGACCATGGACTATAGCCTGTCGCTTTTCAGTGATTTTCACCTTTTTTTCAAATCCTCCGAAACCGTGAAAAATGCCACCCTATAGCATGTGCTCCGAGACCATGGACTATAGCCTGACGCTTTTCAGTGATTTTCACCTTTTTTTCCAAATCCTCCGAAACCGTGAAAAATGGCACCCTGTAGCATGTGGTCCGAGACCATGGACTATAGCCTGTCGCTTTTCAGTGATTTTCACCTTTTTTTCAAATCCTCCGAAATTGTGAAAAATGCCACCCTATAGCATGTGCTCCGAGACCATGGAATATAGCCTGTCGCTTTTCAGTGATTTTCACCTTTTTTTCAAATCCTCCGAAACCGTGAAAAATGCCACCCTCTAGCATGTGCTCCGAGACCATGGACTATAGACTGTCGCTTTTCAGTGATTTTCACCTTTTGTTCAAATCCTCCGAAACCGTGAAAAATGCCACCCTATAGCATGTGCTCCGAGACCATGGACTATAGCCTGTCGCTTTTCAGTGATTTTCACCTTTTTTTCAAATCCTCCGAAACCGTGAAAAATGCCACCCTGTAGCATGTGGTCCGAGACCATGGACTATAGACTGTCCTTGAGTAGAACCCGGATGTGGCTGACGTCACGGCTTAAATACACAATACAGAACCCAATCTCCAACATTTTAACGTCCTCAGTGGTCTAGTGGGCTAATCATCCGACTTTGATTCCCAACATTGTAACTTTGCCAGTTCAAGCCCCGTTCGTAATTTCTTTTTCAACACGGACTACTTGTTTTTGTCAGGTTATGTTTAGGGCTAGTTTGACATGCATTAGGCTACGGACCCCCATTTAGTGGCATTTCCATCTATGGGACCCCCAGCAACCGACAGGTAGCTACTGCAGGGGGTCCCCAGACCCCAGCATCCGACAGGTAGGTAGCTACTGCAGGGGGTCCCCGGACCCCAGCAACCGACAGGTAGGTAGCTACTGCAGGGGGTCCCCAGATCCCAGCAACCGACAGGTAGGTACTAGTGTTGTAGTTCTCGAGACATGGTCTCGTCTCGAGACCGGTCTCGAGACCACATTTTCGTTGTCTCGGGCTTGTCTCGGTCTCGCGCCTCTCGCCTTTTTTGTCTTGCGGTCTCGTCTTGGTCTCGCCCCTCATTTGTCTTGGTCTTGTCTCGGTCTCGCGCTTCACACCTTTTTTGTCTTGCGGTCTCGTCTTGGTCTCGCCCTTCATTTGTCTTGGTCTCGTCTCGGTCTCGGACCAATTGTCTCGGGTCTCTTCCCCCACCGAGACCACTCGAGACGAGACAATGCAAAACGTTCTATCAACCCGATTGCAAGGACTGATCCCATTCATATTAACATTAAAGACAGCTGTAGGAGCGCAGCGCAGCGCTGAATTAGAGCACACGTAATCTTAAATCTATTGAAATTGGGTTAGAACATGTTCTGATTGTATGAAATGATATCAGGCTGGCATAAATAAAGTGTCGGCCGGGTGGCGGAGAGTTACACAGCGCCACAGCCTGACTTTTTTGGTATAGTGCGAACGGCGTCGGTGCGGCTTGCGAGGCCTCGCGCTAGACAGCTTTTTTTTATTCTTTGAAATGGGAACGGGGCTAGCTCTCTCTCTCTCTATCTCTCTCTCCCCGTCTGTGTGTGTGTCTGTCTGTGTCTCTCTCTCTCTCTCTCTCTCTCTCTCTGTTTCTGCCTGTCTGTGTCTCTCTCTCTCTCTCTCTCCGTCTGTGTCTCTCTCTCTCTCTCTCTCTCTCCGTCTGTGTGTCTGTCTGTCTGTGTCTGTCTGTGTCTCTCTCTCTCTCTCTCTCTCTCTCTCTCTCTCTCTCTCCGTCTGCCTCTCTCTCTCTCTCTCTCTCTATTAACTATTTAATTACATATTTCCATTTTGCACCAATATTATACTACCATGTCTTAATACAGTGTTGCTTTTTACAAATAAAATAAGCAAATTAAGGTTGATCACAAAGTTAGTGTGGGTATCAGCAGGCTACTTTGATGGGAATGCGACGGGTTGAAGAACAACCGCTGCAGGGTTTGACTGTGAACAGTGAATCATTCTAGTTTCTTACCTTGTGGCTCATGCTAGTCATTTGAAGAATTTTATAATCCAATAATTATATAATCCAAGGTTTGTTTGTCTGGAGATCCAACGCTATGTCATATTATTAAAGTAAGTAAACTTTAAGAAGCGCTGGTCATTGTGCTGCAGTCAGTGAGAAGCTGGTCCGCTCTGCTAATTGATCTGACCTATATATTTGCGCAACTGACTGGCATGAGGGTAATTACTTATTTGGCAGCACCTGCAATTCCAATAGGACATTTGAAAAGGCTTTCATATATTAATATTTTTTTCTAATAAGGTTTGGCCTTATAGATTTTGTATAGTTTTGGATATTGATTCATTAATTAACACAAAAATGTTTCTCCCAGGCTCTGATGTGCATGCCTCATTGTTATTCATTAATTGATATTTAAAATAAATATTTGAATGAATCATGCTGTAGTAGGCCTATACCTAATTTTGTAAAATCTATTTGCACTGCAGTGTTTCAGATCAAGATTGTTTTCTGTGCCTATCAAATAAGAGGGAAAAATGGTCTTGGTCTCGGTCTCGGTCTCGACCTGCTAGGTCTTGGTCTTGGTCTTGGTCTCGGCCCCCTAGGCTCGCAGCGGTCTTGGTCTCGGTCTCGGTCTCGACCTGCTAGGTCTTGGCCTTGGTCTCGGCCCCCTAGGCTCGCAGCGGTCTTGGTCTCGGTATCGGTCTCGACCTGCTAGGTCTTGGTCTTGGTCTTGGTCTCGGCCCCCTAGGCTCGCAGCGGTCTTGGTCTCGGTATCGGTCTCGACCTGCTAGGTCTTGGTCTTGTCTTGGTCTCGCTTTAGGTGGTCTCGACTACAACACTAGTAGGTACTGCAGGGGGTCCCCGGACCCCCCAGTCTGAGACCCACTTATAGCTCTGGTCCATAGCTCTAATCTAATGCGTTGCATTTAGACATTAGAGCTATGGACCAGAGCTAAGACTCACTGTGCTATTGTAGGCTATAGGCATATTTTTATTATAGGTCAGTCGGTCCGTAAACACTGAAGTTGGTGCTTTGCATGAAAGTAAGGATAGCACTCAATTATTTGATTCACAATACACTTTTAATTATATTACATGAAGCAGCCCTGTGATTAAACCTTTAGCATTACACTGCAACCACACTGTGGTTAATTATGTTTTTATTCACAATGGAATGTTATTGTACTCCTAATATATCATGGAGGTGTAGTCAGCACAGTAGAATCGATCTGGGACGTTAAAATTGTGCAAAACTCTGTTCAATGAATTGCCTCTTCTGCTACATTAAACATTACTAAACATTAAACGTTACTTATACCTGTTATTGAGACTCCTATAGAGCATGTTGACATGGATAGCTTGGTTAGTAGCATCTCTGTTAGTTAATGCAGTTTGATTGATTAAATGAATAGCCTATTTTATTAGACAAAAATGTAGAACAGTAGTACAAGTACCGTCAAAAACAAAATATGCAAGTAAAGGCATGGTGTTGCAAAGCAAAAAAAGCACTGGTAGTAATAAGTACTATCCAAGCTTCTGGATATAGGGTTCAAAGCCCTACAGCGCTGTGACCTGCTGACTGCCTCACCTAAGTCCTGTTGTATGTTTACATTAAGTATGAAATGCACTATTTCACTAGAGTGTAAAGACGCTGTGTTCAGATTACCACACCTGAAACCCACTTTATTGTCTACCATACAACAGTAATACAACATGATGATATAGCAATGGAATTTTAATTGTCATATCAATATTTATAACACCCAGACAGCTCTGTAATTAAACAGTTTTCACTCAAAAAAAGAATAGCAAATTGTAACAAACAGCTCAGCTCTTCCTTTTTTTGTCTAACCCCCTCCTGTTTTCTACTTTATTGGAATAGCCAGCATTTAAAACAATCTGTTTCCCTCCCTTCTATTTGGGAGACACTTTGATCTAATGCAGTGTTTTCCCAAACTGTGGGTCGATCTCAACAGTGAAACAGTAAACAAACCAACACACAGTTTAAGTGTACACTTGAGTTATGACTGTACTTTTCAAGGTGTATAGCTTTGCTGAAAGCACCTCCACCTCAGCACCTCCCCCGTAAGGAGTACGGACAACCTTCACCTCCACCTCAGCACCTCCCCCGTAAGGAGTACGGACCACCCTCACCTCCACCTCAGCACCTCCCCCGTAAGGAGTACGGACCATCCTCAACTGTGTCCACTGTGGGGTCTCAGTGTCCACTGTGGGGTCTCACAGACTGTGTCCACTGTGGGGTCTCAGTGTCCACTGTGGGGTCTCACAGACTGTGTCCACTGTGGGGTCTCACAGACTGTGTCCACTGTGGGGTCTCAGTGTCCACTGTGGGGTCTCACAGACAGTGTCCACTGTGGGGTCTCAGTGTCCACTGTGGGGTCTCACAGACAGTGTCCACTGTGGGGTCTCACAGACAGTGTCCACTGTGGGGTCTCAGTGTCCACTGTGGGGTCTCACAGACAGTGTCCACTGTGGGGTCTCACAGACAGTGTCCACTGTGGGGTCTCACAGACAGTGTCCACTGTGGGGTCTCACAGACTGTCCACTATGGGGTCTCACAGACTGTCCACTGCGCATGTGGGGATCCACTACAGACTGTGGAACACGTGTGACCTGCTGCCCCAAATACCGGCCATCGAATGGTGATCGTGGCTTAATTGACGTCCTAGACGATGACACACTGGACTGGCTTGCTGCAACGGAGCTGAAGGTCTGACATACAGCACGACAGAAGACCATATACAACCACACATATAAATACCACACCCTAAACAAATTGAATGATAAGAATGTTAAATAAATAGTTGAAATTGCATGAAGCATAAATGGAAAATAATAATCAGGGTTTTTAGTTTGATCAACCATAATACACTTTGAACATCATCTTGTTATGTTTTTATGCTGCTCTTAATCTTCTAATCCTTTCATGTAGGTGTTCCCGGACAGATCGTCCAGTCCCACACATTCCTCCATCCACATCATAGTAGAGAAGATTGTCCACCCATCTCCTCAGCTGGCCCTCCTGGGGGGACAGAAGAGAAGAGGGTCCACCCATCTCCTCAGCTGGTCCTCCTTGGGGGACAGAAGAGAAGAGGGTCCACCCATCTCCTCAGCTGGCCCTCCTGGGGGGACAGAAGAGAAGAGGGTCCACCCATCTCCTCAGCTGGTCCTCCTGGGGGGACAGAAGAGGGTCTGCCTGCTGGTTTCCTGATGATAAAGCTGATCCTGGTTCAGCATAAGCTTTTTCACACCAGCATGTTGTTAGCTACAGTGGGATGACTGTGGGATGTGTATAGGCTGGGCAGTAACTAGAGAGAGAGAGAGAGAGAGAGAGAGAGAGAGAGAGAGAGAGAGAGAGAGAGAGAGAAAGACTCTGAATGGAATGGAAGCACCGTAAGGAATAGCCTACAAATCATCTCCTACCTTCTGGTACCATGGGCCCAAGTGCTAAACTATAAACTATTGGGGCGACTGTGGCTCAGGAGGTAGAGCAGGCCGTCCAATGCTCCATGGGTCGGCGGTTCGAATCCCGGCTCCTCCTGTCTACATGTCGAAGTGTCCTTGGGCAAGACACTGAACGTCGCATGGCTTCCGCCACAATCGGTGTATGAATGTGTGTGTGAATGTAATGCACAATCTATGTGAAGCGCCTTGGATAAAGGTGCTATATAAATGCACCATTTACCATTTATAAACTACATCATGTCGTGTCGTTATGTTGAAGAAAAACCCAATAAAAATAACAAATAAATGTAAAAAATAAAAAAATGAATACAAATCATTGTGTGTAGCCTACACTGTTACCTACACTGCTTAGCTACAGCAATGACCTCGGTACATATAAATTCTGTTATATAAACCGAGCAATTAACTTTAATTAATTAAATTAAATTTATTTTCAACTGCTGCTAGCCGATACATTTGCACTATATATTGTATCCCACCGTTTTTTTGCTATTTTATCTATTTTCTAAGACTATGTATCTTTATATATGTGTGTGTGTGTGTGTGTGTGTGTGTGTGTGTGTGTGTGTGTGTGTGTGTGTGTGTGTGTGTGTGTGTGTGTGTGTGTGTGTGTGTGTGTGTGTGTGTGTGTGTGTGTGTGTGTGTGCGTGTGCGTGTGGTTCAAGGTTCTATATTGTTACATCTTACATATCGGTACTTGTGCACAGAGTAAAATGATTGTGTTTTCCGAGCAAGAGAAGAGTTGTGTAATTTCACAGAGTTCAACAGAAATGTTTAAAAGTATTTTGTTGTGATCTTCCATTGAAAGAAAAAGGGATGTTGTGATATATGCTATGATATATAACAGCCACTAGATGGCAGTGATGATACCGTTATATACTATACTGCTATATCTAGAGCAGTGGTTCCCAAACATTTTCATGTCAAATTGACACTAATTAGCCCCGCGGACCCCCATTTGAAAACATATATGCCAGGGAACATAAGAGATTTTGTTTATGGCTCTAGCAGTGATTCTCAACCCGTTTAATTTCAAGGACCCCCAGTTTGACATGCATTAGTCTACGGACCCCCCATTTAATGGCATTTCTATCTCTGGGAGACCCAATTTATATTGTAAAAATCAATGTTAATTTAACTCTGAGAGCGTACAAATGTACACTCAGAGTGACAGACCCATAAGGGTCCATTTGGTTCAAAAATATCATTTAGCTGGGGACCCCCTGGGGGGGTGGAGGGCGGGGGGGGGGCAGCCAATCACAAGTCACTGTTTGTGTAGCCTATACACCAGTGTGGTTTTTGGCGGCACATTTTGATTATAGTTTTAGTCGTAGTCTCTTAAATAGCTTCCATTTAGTTTTAGTCACATTTTAGTCACCTGGAATGTTTTAGTGTTAGTCTAGTTTCAGTCGACTAAATATCAACATTTTAGTCGACTAAATCTACAGTTGATTTAGTCGACTAAAATGTATTTTTCAGATCTACAAGCTCACAATGCGTCGCAGCGTGACGCGTTGTGAGCTTGTAGATCTGCTATTTTCAGCACGCAACCAAGTGTAAAATGACTTATACTGGATCTCTTGTCCACTAGTCCCTTCCTAACATTTTATAGTCTATAGTTTTTATTTGTTGACAAAATCGACAGTATATTTAGTTTTAGTCGTCATAGCTTAGTTTTCATTTGGTTTCCATTTAGTTTCGTCAGTGAAAAAAGGTAGTCGACGAACATTTTTTCGTCCCAGTTTTAGTCGACGAAATCAACACTGGCATACACAAACCCGGAAAGCTGGGCATATTAGGAGGGGCTATTCTCCATATGCAGACCGCGGCCATCTTACCATATAAGTTAATGGCAAGGTGCTACATATAGGTGCAACTTCCAATGGCAGCCCATTCATCCAAACAGAAAAGCCCTATCTGATTGGAACCTGTACACTCTCAGAGATAAATTAACATTGATTTTACAATATAAATTGGGGTCCCAGAGATAGAAATGCCATTAAATGGGGGTCGGTCCCTTTTTACCTCTATGATGAATTCCTGTTCTGTTCTTTGACTATA